>NC_053026.1:390790164-390914844 GCF_003073215.2 Triticum urartu | reverse complement strand
TAAGCATCTTGCCGGCATTATGGGTACCCGGGATATTGTTTCTTGAGCTCTTCAGAAGTGGTTTCAGTTCTGGACTTGTTTTGCTACGGCGTTTATATGCTGCTGTGTTCCCTATATTTGCACTGGTGGCGAACTTTGATGCCCAGTGGATGTAATATGTGTAATAGCCGTGATAGCCTAGTGTAAGTTGCTTGCTTATTTATTTCCTTGTTGTCTTATTTATTTGTTTGCTTGTAGTCAGTGCAGTTCTTTTTCTGCGGTTTGCTAGTGGCTGCAATAACCTATTTTTTAAAACTAGGCCACAATAACCATGGGCTAATATTTACTGTAGTGACACTGGGCCTCCTACGGGCCGTAGAAACAGTGGGCCTTCTACGGGCTGTAGAAACAGTGGGCCTTCTACGGGCCGTAGAAACAATGGGCCTTCTACGGGTCGTATCATCAATGGGCCTTATACGGACCGTATGATCGATTGGCCAAACATGGGCCAAACAGACCGCATTCTGGTCGTAAACGGGCTAGAGTTGGAATCGTCCGTTCATGGGCCGACCATAACGGGCCATCGCTAATAACGGACCACAAACGGACCGACTGTAACCACGGCTGAATTTGGCCCACAAGCAGAAAATGACAGTAACGGGCCGTAAGTAAAAGAATGCTGGAAAATAGCCCAAGAATAAATGGGCTCTGAGAAGGCCGAAAGATAACATGGGCTGGAAACGGCCCAATGGAATAATGGGCCGTTAATGGGCATAAAGTGATACATTGTTCTTTACAGGCCAGTTTCACCACAGGCCGGTAATGGGTGTAAAGTGATACACTGTTCATTACGGGCCAGTTTCACCACGGGCCGTTAATAGGCCAAGAGTTACATAGGGCCTCATATGGGCCGAAAGACGTCATGGGCCATACATGGGCCAGAAGTGAAAACGGGCTGGAATCATATTGGATGGCCCAGATGACACTACTGGGCCTAATTCGAATAGGGCGTAACGGGCCTTGGGTTAGCGGGCTGTAAATGGGCTATATGCGAAGAGGCCATTAACAGGCTTTCCATGGGCCGGCCCGCCACCTTTTGACCAAGTCAAACGGGCCAGCCTTTTCACAGGAATGGGCCTCTGTTGGGCCGTGCCACGTATCGACGTATCATAGGCGCCTTCTGTCCAATGAGTGGATGACATCTGTCCCAGCGATGAGCCGACACGTGTTTCCTCCAGCCAATGATGATTTTACACGTGGAAAATCCCCATTGGTCAGGGCTGTTAACGGGTTATTGGATCCAAAACCCGACTCGATAGCTTAACGGCGTTCCGTTATGGTGGATGCCACGTGTCGGTCACCCTTGACTAAATCACTTCTGTGACACGCGATTTATGGTCATGGAAGTGGACACTTCCGTGATGATAATTTTGGTAATGTCATGGAACACTTCTACGACAGCACAGGTATGACTATCGTGATTCTGTCATAAAATCGTCATGGATGTACATGCATGACAAAAAACGCGACCTACTGTGACAAACATGTATCATCACGGAAGTGTATTTTTTGTAGTGCATGTTCTGGAACAAGTTTCAGCAATCCATCTTCCATGATGTATTGAAGACTAAGAAGAATCTGTATGTGAAAGTGAAGTTAGTTGATCTCTCTCACATGGAGGGGGACTTGCCTTACTTTGGGGAGGCTCTTCAGAGGTGTGACGAGCTGGAAAGCAAGAGGATCATATCATTTAATAAGGATTTTGATGCGGAGCTTGTGGCCCAATTCTATGCAACAGTTCACTTTGGGCGTGATGAGGACATGACCCTCTCCTGGATGACCAATGGTCAGCGTTTGTCTACTTCTTGGAAGAACTGTATGGAGTTGTTGTCATATGAGCACAAGGGTGCACAAACCCTAGTTGGGTTTCACCCTCACTGGGAAGACAATGCCACTCACAAGGAGGCTCTGTGGCCGTTCTCTACCAGGAAGGTGTTTGATACTGGGCATGTCTCCTACGAGCTTTGGCCCTTTCTGGATATCATGCATATGATCTTCAGGAACACTCCGTTCCCTCGTGTTGGCAATCAGGATATGGTGCATTCCTATCTGGTGGACCTTCTTATCTTCTGCCAGAAGGAGAAGGGCTCTCAGGAAGTGTTGGATGTTTCTCATGTCATGTGGTCAGAACTTCGGTGTGCGATCTTGGAGCGCAAGTGCATCATTTATGGCCCTTATCTGATGCAGCTCATTGAGGAGACATGGGCATCTACATTCCCTGATGAGGACTTCCTACCAGAGACCTTGTGTCTCATGATGTTGTTGAGTTGAGGCAGAAGGAGAAGTGGGGCATGGCTGCTCCTGCCCCACAAGTGCATTCTGAGGATGAGGATGATGACGAGCCTGACTATGAGCCGTCAGAGGAGCCTTCTTGGGATAAGAAGCTCAAGCAGAAGGTGAAGAAGTGCTACCTCTTGAGCACTGCGTTGGTTTTCCCTTGAAGAGGAAAGGGTGGTGCAGTAAAGCAGCATAAGTATTTCCCTCAGTTTTTGAGAACCAAGGTATCAATCCAGTACGAGACCACGCGCGAGTCACCTCGTACCTACACAAACAAATAAGAACCTCGCAACCAACGCGATAAAGGGGTTGTCAATCCCTTCACGCCACTTGCAAGAGTGAGATCTGATAGAGATGATAATAATAAGATAAGTATTTTTGGTATTTTTATGATATAGATTGAAAGTAAAGATTGCAAAATAAAATAGATTGGAAACTTGTAAGATGGAAAATAGACCCGAGGGCCATAGGTTTCACTAGTGGCTTCTCTCAAGATAGCATAAGTATTACGGGGGGGTTAACAAATTACTGTCGAGAAATTGATAGAAAAGAGAATAATTATGAGAATATCTAGGCATGATCATGTATATAGGCATCACGTCCGCGACAAGTAGACCGACTCCTGCCTGCATCTACTACTATTACTCCACACATCGACCGCTATCCAGCATGCATCTAGAGTATTAAGTTCATAAGAACAGAGTAACACCTTAAGCAAGATGACATGGATGTACATGCTCCCGAAGGTTTCATTCGTTTGGACTCCGTTTGATATTCCTTTTCTGCGAAACACTGAAATAGGCAAAAAAACATCAATTTGGGTTGGGCATCCGGTTAATAGGTTAGTCCCAAAAATAATATAAAAGTGTAAAATAAAGCCTGTTATCATCCAAAACAGATAATATAATAGCATGGAACAATCAAAAATTATAGATACGCTGGAGACGTATCAAGCATCCCCAAGCTTAATTCCTGCTCGTCCTCGAGTAGGTAAATGATAAAAAAGGAATTTTTGATGTGGAATGCTTCCTAACATATTTCTCAATGTAATTTTCTTTATTGTGGCATGAATGTTCAGATCCGAAAGATTCAAGATAAAAGTTTAATATTGACATAAAAATAATAATACTTCAAGCATACTAACTAAGCAATCATGTCTTCTCAAAATAACATGGCCAAAGAAAGTTCATCCCTACAAAATCATATAGTTTGGTCATGCTCCATTTTCGTCACACAAGAATGCTCTCATCATGCACAACCCCGATGACAAGCCAAGCAATTGTTTCATACTTTAGTAATCTCAAACTTTTTTCAACTTTCACGCAATACATGAGTGTGAGCCATGGATATAACACTATGGGTGGAATAGAATATAATGAAGGGGGTTATGTGGAGAAGACAAAATGGAGAAAGTCTCACATCGACGCGGCTAATCAATGGGCTAGGGAGATGCCCATCAATTGATGTCAATGCAAGGAGCAGGGATTGCCATGCAACGGATGCACTAGAGCTATAAATGTATGAAAGCTCAACAAAAGAAACTAAGTGGGTGTGCATCCAACTTGCTTGCTCACGAAGACCTAGGGCACTTGAGGAGGACCATTGTTGGAATATACAAGCCAAGTTCTATAATGAAAAATTCCCACTAGTATATGAAAATGAAAAAACAAGAGACTCTCTATCATAAAGATCATGGTGATACTTTGAAGCACAAGTGTGGAAAAAAGGATAGTAGCATTTCCCCCCCTTTTTTGGGCCTTCTTTTTCTTTTATTATTTGGCCTTTCTTTTTTCCTTTTTTATGGGACAATGCTCTATTACTGATGATCATCACACTTCTATTTATTTACAATTCAATGATTACAACTCGATACTAGAACAAAATATGACTTTATATGAATGCCTCTGGCGGTGTACCGGGATTGCGATGAATCAAGAGTGACATGTATGAAAAAATTATGAACGGTGTTTTTTCCACAAATATGATGTCAACTACATGATCATGCAAAGCAATATGACAATGATGACGTGTGTCATAATTAACGGAACGGTGGAAAGTTGCATGGCAATATATATCGGAATGGCTATGGAAATGCCATAATAGGTAGGTATGGTGGCTGTTTTGAGGAAGATATAAGGAGGTTTACGTGTGATAGAGCATATCATATCACAGGGTTTGGATGCACCAGCGAAGTTTGCACCAACTCTCAAGGTGAGAAAGGACAATGCACGGTACCGAACAGGCTAGCCATGGTGGAAGGGTGAGAGTGCATATAATCGATGGACTCAACATTAGTCATAAAGAACTCACATACTTATTGCAAAAATCTACAAGTCATCAAAAACTAAGTATTACGCGCATGCTCCTAGGGGGATAGATTGGTAGGAAAAGACCATCGCTTGTCCCCGACCGCCACTCATAAGGCAGACAATCAAATAACACCTCATGTTTCAAATTTGTTACACAACGTTTACCATACGTGCATGCTAAGGGACTTGCAAACTTCAACACAAGTATTCCTTAAATTCACAACTACTCAACTAGCACAACTTTGATATCACTATCTCCATATCTCAAAACAATCATAAAGTATCAAATTTCTCTTAGTATTCAATGCACTTATATGAAAGTTTTTATTATGCCTAAAATCAAATGCCATGTTGTTCTAAAGGACTTATCAAAATAATATAAGTTAAGCATGAGAGATCAATTATTTCTATAAAATAAAACCACCACCGTGCTCTAAAAGATATAAGTGAAGTACTAGAGCAAAAACTATATAGCTCAAAAGATATAAGTGAAGCACATAGAGTATTCTAATAAATTCCAATTCATGAGTGTCTCTCTCAAAAGGTGTGTACAGCAAGGATGATTGTGGTAAACTAAAAAGCAAAGACTCAAATCATACAAGACGCTCCAAGCAAAACACATATCATGTGGCGAATAAAAATACCGATGAACGAAGATATAAGTTTGCTCCAAGTAAAGTTACCGATGAACGAAGACGAAAGAGGGGATGCCTTCCGGGGCATCCCCAAGCTTAGGCTTTTTGGTGTCCTTGGATTTTACCTTGGGGTGACTTGAGCATCCCCAAGCTTAGGCTCTTGCCACTCCTTGTTCCATGATCCATCAAATCCTTACCCAAAACTTGAAAACTTCACAACACAAAACTTAAAAGAAAATCTTTGTGAGCTCCGTTAGTAAAAGAAAACAAACAACCACTTCAAGGTACTGTATTGAACTCATTATTTATTTATATTGGTGTTAAACCTACTGTATTCCTACTTCCCTATGGTTTATAAACTCTTTTACTAGCCATAGATTCATCAAAATAAGCAAACAACACACGAAAAACAGAATCTGTCAAAAACATAACAGTCTGTAGTAATATGTAGGTTTCGAATACTTCTGGAACCCAGAAATTCTAAAATAAATTGCTGTACGTGAGGAATTTATCTATTAATCATCTGCAAAAATAATTAACTAAATAGAACTCTTCAATAAAAAATGGCAGCAATTCTCGCGAGCGCTAAAGTTTCTGTTTTTACAGCAAGATCAAAAGGACTTTCCCCAAGTCTTCCCAACGGTTCTACTTGGCACAAACACTAATTAAATACAAAAAAAACAACCAAAACAGAGGCTAGATAAATTATTTATTACTAAACAGGAGAGAAAAGCAAGGAATAAAAATAAAATTGGGTTGCCTCCCAACAAGCGCTATCATTTAACGCCCGTAGCTAGGCATAAAAGCAAGGATAGATATAGGTATTACCATGATAATGATAAGATAAATCGTGAAAGCTCATCTCATACTCCCTATGTTCAGCAGCAAGATTCCTTTGTGGCAAGCAAAAATAATCAAAAGGGCTAAATTTAATGGGACAAAAGTCCCCAAGATCAAGCTCGGGAGGTATTGGTTCCTCCTTTGGCCCCTCATATTGCATAATCAATTCATCATTATAAGCATTCTTTTGGCAAAAAGTCATGAGCCTTTGTTCAAGGGGAAAACCTAGCCCATGTTCTGGATGGCAAAATTATCATTAAGTTCAGAGATCCTATTAACAAGAGCATCGGTAGGAACCTTTTTTCTAAGGTTTTCATTAAAAGCAAGATGATCTAAAGATCATAAACGCATAATATCTTCTTGATAGAAAAGAATCGCTTCTATGGGAGGACAACCGGCATCCACCCTATAATGCGCAAAAAATTTATTGGCCTCTTTTATTACAAATCTGAACACATGAGCTAAAAATATGGTCGTTGCTCGCTTAACAGAAGAATGCTCAATATTGGAAAATTCTAGGAAAATCCTTTGTATGGAAGGATGCATATGTAAAAATTGTCTCTCGAGTTCAACTATGAGAAAGGATATAGCATCTGCGAGACTACTAGTTTTATGAAGGATAGATCCACTCATAGTGGGCAAAGCACCGGCACAAGTAAAGACATCTTGAATAACTCCCTTCCCAATAATATTACCGCTGCCAATACGAAACTTTTTAGTGTGCAAAATAATAGGATTTTCAAGAGGATCATCAATAGCATCAAAGTTTTCCATATTATTATCCTTATCAAGGATAACCTCCCCAGTTTCAGACATGATGGCAACAAAATGCAAAAAGAACGAGCACATAGAAGGCAGGAAGGAAAAAGAGGCGAACGGAAAAAGAGGGCAAATAAAACGGCAAGGGTGAAGGCAAAAAATGTAATGCGAAGGATAAGAGTTGTGATGGGTACTTGATATGTCTTGACTTGGCATAGATATCCCCGGCAACGGCGCTAGAAATCCTTCTTGCTACCTCTTGAGCACTGCGTTGGTTTTCCCTTGAAGAGGAAAGGGTGGTGCAGTAAAGCGGCGTAAGTATTTTCCTCAGTTTTTGAGAACCAAGGTATCAATCCAGTAGGAGACCACGTGCGAGTCACCTAGTACCTACACAAACAAATAAGAACCTCACAACCAACGCTATAAAGGGGTTGTCAATCCCTTCACTACCACTTGCAAGAGTGAGATCTGATAGAGATGATAATAATAAGATAAGTATTTTTGGTATTTTTATGATATAGATTGAAAGTAAAGATTGCAAAATAAAATAGATTGGAACTTGTATGATGGAAAATAGACCCGGGGGCCATAGGTATCACTAGTGGCTTCTCTCAAGATAGCATAAGTATTACGGGGGGTAAACAAATTACTATCGAGCAGTTGGTAGAAAAGCAAATAATTATGAGAATATCTAGGCATGATCATGTATATAGGCATCACGTCTATGACAAGTAGACCGACTCCTGCCTGCATCTACTACTATTACTCCACACATCGACTGCTATCCAGCATGCATCTAGAGTATTAAGTTCATAAGAACAGAGTAACGCCTTAAGCAAGATGACATGATGTAGAGGGATAAACTCATGAAATATGATATAAACACCATCTTTTTATCCTCGATGGCAACAATACAATACGTGTCGTGTCCCTTTCTGTCACTGGGATCGAGCACCGCAAGATTGAACCCAAAGCTAAGCACTTCTCCCATTGCAAGAAAGATCAATCTAGTAGGCCAAACCAAACTGATAATTCGAAGAGACTTGCAAAGATAAACCAATCATACATAAAAGAATTCAGAGAAGATTCAATTATTGTTCATAGATAAACTTGATTATAAACCCACAATTCATCGGATCTTGACAAACACACCGCAAAAGAAGATTACATCGAATAGATCTCCAAGAGAATCGAGGAGAACTTTGTATTGAGATCCAAAGAGAGAGAAGAAGCCATCTAGCTACTAGCTATGGACCCGAAGGTCTGAGGTAAACTACTCACACATCATCGGAGGGGCCATGGAGTTGATGTAGAGGCCCTCCGTGATCAATGCCCCTTCCGGCGGTGCTCTGGAAAATGCCCCAAGATGAGATCTCTTGGGTACAGAAGGTTGCGGTGGTGCAAATAGGGTTTTGTGGTGCTCCTGGATGTTTGCGGGGTATATGAATATATATAGGAGGACAAAGTAGGTCGGTGGAGCAACGAGGGGCCCATGAGGGTGGAGGGCGTGCCCAGGGGGGTAGGCGCGCCCCTGCCTCGTGGCCTCCTCTTTGATTGCTTGACGTCCACTCCAAGTCCTCTAGATCACGTTTGTTCCAAAAATCACGCTCCCGAAGGTTTCATTCCGTTTGGACTCCGTTTGATATTCCTTTTCTGCGAAACACTGAAGTCGGCAAAAAAACAACAATTTGGGCTGGGCATCCGGTTAATAGGTTAGTCTCAAAAATAATATAAAAGTGTAAAATAAAGCCCGTTATCATCCAAAGCAGATAATATAATAGCATGGAACAATCAAAAATTATAGATACATGGGAGACGTATCAAGAAGCTATTTTGTCTCTAGGCCAAGGGATAGTACAAAGCTCATGTTGTTTCAAAGAAGGCCCGTTATCGTGACAAGGCCATTATGAGGCAGGTTGGCCTCACCGTGTCTGATGGCTCTGAGGAGAGGATCACTGATGACGAGGCTTGGGTCTGTGTGCACTGCCCGTGGACTGATTCAGATGTTGGCACCGGAGGCCCTTCAGCTGCTGCCGCAGAGTCTGAGGAGGAGGAGGAGCATGATTGCCGATGTCCTAGAGTATTGCTACCATCTCGTGTTTAGGTCTCCTCTCTACTCTTTTGGTGTCTCAATGCCAAAGGGGGAGAGAGTGTAGGCATTTGAAGTGTGTTGTGAGTTGAGTGTGTTTCTCTATTTGCAGTTGAAGGAAATATGCCCTAGAGGCAATAATAAAGTTGTTATTTATATTTCCTTATATCATGATAAATGTTTATTATTCATGCTAGAATTGTATTAAACTGGAAACTTAGTACATGTGTGAATACATAGACAAATAGAGTGTCCCTAGTATGCCTCTACTTGACTAGCTCGTTAATCAAAGATGGTTAAGTTTCCTAGCCATAGACATGTGTTGTCATTTGATGAACAGGATCACATCATTAGAGAATGATGTGATGGACAAGACCCATCCATTAGCTTAGCACTATGATCGTTTAGTTTATTGCTATTGCTTTCTTCATGACTTATACATGTTCCTCAGACTATGAGATTATGAAACTCCCGAATACCGGAGGAATACCTTGTGTGCTATCAAACATCACAACGTAACTGGGTGATTATAAAGATGCTCTACAGGTGTCTTCGATGGTGTTTGTTGAGTTGGCATAGATCGAGATTAGGATTTGTCACTCCGTGTATCGGAGAGGTATCTCTGGGCCCTCTCGGTAATGCTCATCACTATAAGCCTTGCAAGCAATGTGACTAATGAGTTAGTTGCCGGATGATGCGTTACAGAACGAGTAAAGAGACTTGCCGGTAACAATATTGAACTAGGTATGATGATACCGATGATCGAATCTCGGGCAAGTAACATACCGATGACAAAGGGAACAACGTATGTTATTATGCGGTTTGACCGATAAAAATCTTCGTAGAATATGTAGGAACCAATATGAGCATCCAGGTTCTGCTATTGGTTATTGATTGGAGATGAGTCTCGGTCATGTCTACATAGTTCTCGAACCCGTAGGGTCCGCACGCTTAACGTTCGATGACGATCGGTATTATGAGTTTATGTGTTTTGATGTACCGAAGGTAGTTTGGAGTCCCGGATGAGATCACGGACATGACGAGGAGGCTCTAAATGGTAGAGACATAAAGATTGATATATTGGATGACCATATTCAGACACCGAAATGGTTCCGAGGTGTATCGGGTATTTATCGGAGTGCTGGAAGGGTTATCAGAACCATCGGGGAAGTTATGGGCCTTATTGGGCCTTAAGGGAGAGAGAGGGAGCAGCCAAGGGCTGGCCGCGCCCCCCCATGGGCCTAGTCCGAATTGGACTAGGGGGAGGGGCGGCGCCCCCTCCTTCCTTCTCCTTCCCCTTTCCTTCCTTTTTCTCCTAGTAGGACTAGGAAAGGGGGGGTCCAACTCCTACTAGGAGTAGGATTGCCCCACTTGGGCGCGCCCTATAGGGCCGGACGGCCTCCCCCTTGCTCCTTTATATACGGGGGCAGGGGCACCCTAGAACACACAAGTTGAGAACTGATTTAGCCATGTGCGGTGCCCCCCTCCGCAGAAACTCACCTCGGTCATATTATCGTAGTGCTTAGGCGAAGCCCTGCGTCGGTAACTTCATCATCACCGTCAGCACGCCGTCGTGCTAACGAAAATCTCCCTCGGCCTCAACTAGATCTAGAGTTCAAGGGACGTTACCGAGCTGAACGTGTGCAGATCGCAGAGGTGTTGTGCGTTCGGTACTTGATCGGTTGGCTCGCAAAGACGTTCGACTACATCAACTGTGTTACTTAAACGCTTCCGCTTTTGGTCTATGGTGGTACGTGGACACACTCTCCCCACTCATTGCTATGAATCTCCTAGATAGATCTTGCGTGATCGTAGGAATTTTTTTGAAATACTGCATTCCCCAACAGTGGCATCCGAGCCAGGTCTATGCGTAGATGTTATATGCACGAGTAGAACACAAAGGAGTTGTGCGCGTGGGTATATACATATTGCTTCCCGTCACTAGTTGTTTCTTGATTCGACGGTATTGTTGGATGAAGCATCCCGGACCGACATTACAAGACCACGTTCATGAGACTGGTTCTACCGACGTGCTTTGCACACAGGTGGCTGGCGGGTGTCAGTTTCTCCAACTTTAGTTGAATCGGATTCAATGAATAGGGTTCTTTCTGAAGATCAAAAAGCAATCACTATACCGCGTTGTGGTTTTTGATGCGTAGGTAAGAATGGTTCTTGCTAAGCCCGTAGCAGCCACGTAAAACTTGCAACAACAAAGTAGAGGACGTCTAACTTGTTTTTGCAGGGCATGTTGTGATGTGATATGGTCAAGATGTGATTCTATAAATTATTGTATGAGATGATAATGTTTTGTGACACAGTTATCAGCAACTGGCAGGAGCCATATGGTTGTTGCTTTATTGTATGAAAAGCAATCGCCATGTAATTCCTTTGCTTTATCACTAAGCGGTAGCGATAGTCGTGGAAGCAATAGTTGGCAAGATGAAAATGATGCTACGATGGAGATCAAGGTGTCAAGTCGGTGACAATGGTGATCATGATGGTGCTTTGGAGATGGAGATCAAAGGCACAAGATGATGATGGCCATATCATATCACTTATATTGATTGCATGTGATGTTTATCCTTTATGCATCTTATTTTGCTTAGTACGGCGGTAGCATTATAAGATGATCTCTCACTAAAATTTCAAGGTATAAGTGTTCTTCCTGAGTATGCACTATTCCTATAGTTCGTCGTGCCGAGACACCACGTGATGATCGGGTGTGATAAGCTCTACGTTCACATACAACGGGTGCAAGCCAGTTTTGCACAAGCAGAATACTCAGGTTAAACTTGACGAGCCTAGCATATGCAGATATGGCCTCGGAACACTGAGACCGAAAGGTCGAGCGTGAATCATATAGTAGATATGATCAACATAGTGATGTTCACCATTGAAAACTACTCCATCTCATGTGATGATCGGACATGGTTTAGTTGATATGGATCATGTGATCACTTAGATGATTAGAGGGATGTCTATCTAAGTGGGAGTTCTTAAGTAATATGATTAATTGAACTTAAATTTATCATGAACTTAGTCCTGGTAGTATTTTGCAAATTATGTTGTAGATCAATAGCTTGCGTTGTTGCTTTCATATGTTTATTTTGATATGTTCCTAGAGAAAAATTGTGTTGAAAGTTGTTAGTAGCAATGATGCGGATTGGATCCGTGATCTGAGGATTATCCTCATTGTTGCACAGATGACTCGTGTCTACGTTATCCTCATTGAGTATTTTGCATGTCTACGTTATTGTAGATAAATGACTCGTGTTGTTGTTCCATTGAATTTTAATATGTTCCTAGAGAAAACTAAGTTGAAAGTTGATAGTAGCAATGATGCGGACTAAGTCCATAATCTGAGGATTATCCTCATTGTTGCACAGAATAATTATGTCCTTGATGCACCACTATGTGACAGAACTATTGCAGGAGCAAATGCACACGTTATGAACGTTTGACAAGCTCGGTATGATGACTACTTGATAGTTTAGTGCGCCATGCTTTACGGCTTAGAACTAGGACTTCAAAAATGTTTTGAAATGCCATGGAGCATATGAGATGTTCCAAGAGTTGAAATTGGTATTTCAGACTCATGCCCGAGTCAAGAGGTATGAGACCCCTGACAAGTATTTTTGCCTACAAGATGGAGGAGAATAGCTCAACTAGTGAGCATGTGCTCAGAATGTCTGAGTACTACAATCGCTTAAATCAAGTGGGATTTAATCTTCCAGATAAGATAGTGATTGACAGAGTTCTCTAGTCACTATCACCAAGTTATTGGAACTTCGTGATGAACTATAATATGCAAGGGATGAAGAAAACGATTCCCCAAGCTCTTTGCGATGATGAAATCGGCAAAGGTAGAAATCGAGAAAAGCATCAAGTGTTGATGGTTGACAAGATCACTAGTTTCAAGTAAAAGGGCAAGGGAAAGAAAGGTAACTTCAAGAAGAATGACAAGCAAGTTTCCGCTCCCATGAAAAAGCCCAAAGCTACACCCAAGCCTGAAACTGAGTGCTTCTACTGCAAAGGAAATGGTCATTGGAAGCGGAACTTCCCCAAATACTTGGCAAATAAGAAGGATTGCAAAGTGAACAAAAGTATATATGATATACATGTTATTGATGTGTACTTTACTAGTATTCATAGTAGCCCCTGGGTATTTGATACTGGTTCAGTTGCTATGATTAGTAACTGAAACAGGAGTTATAAAATGAACAGAGACTAGTTGAGGGCAATCTGACGATGTGTGTTGGAAGTGATTCCAAGATTGATAAGATCACCATCGCACACTCCCTTTACCTTGGGGATTAGTGTTGAACCTAAAATAAATGTTGTTTGGTGTTTGCGTTGAGAATAATATGATTGGATCATGTTTATTGCAATATGGTTATTCATTTAAGTCAAAGAATAATTGTTATTCTGTTTACATGAATAAAACCTTCTGTGGTCATACACCCAAGGTGAATGGTTTATTGAATCTCGATTGTAGTGATACACATATTCATAATATTGAAGCCAAAAGATGCAAGGTCAATAATGATAGTGCAACTTATTTGTGGCACTACCGTTTAGGTCATATTGGTGTAAAGCACGTGAAGAAACTCCATGTTGATGGACTTTTGGAATCACTTGATTATATATCACTTGATGCTTGCGAACCATGCCTCATGGGCAAGATAACTAAGACTCCATTCTCCGAAACAATGGAGCGAGCAACTGACTTATTGGAAATAATACATACCGATGTATGCGGTCCGATGAGTGTTACGGCTTGCGGTGGGTATCATTATTTTCTGACCTTCACAGATGATTTGAGCAGATATGGGTATATCTACTTAATGAAACATAAGTTTGAAATATTTGAAAAAGTTCAAAGAATTTCAGCGTGAAGTGGAAAATCATCGTAACAAGAAAATAAAGTTTCTAGAATCTAATCGGGGAGGCGAATATTTGAGTTACGAGTTTGGCTTTCATTTGAAATAATGTGGAATAGTTTCACAACACACGCCACCCGGAACACCACAGCATAATGGTGAAATCTATGATGTCTCTTACCGATTTACCACTATTGTTTTGGGGTTATGCATTAGAGACAGCTCCATTCACGTCAAATAGGGCACAGTATAAAAATCCGTTGAGACGACACCGTATGAACTGTGGTTTAGCAAGAAACCTAAGCTGTCGTTTCTTAAAGTTTGGGGTGGCGATGTTTATGTGATTTTTTTAGCATGATAGGCTCAAACCCAAATCGGAGAAGTGTGTCTTCATGGGATACCCAAAAGAAACTGTTGGGTACACCTTCTATCACGGATCCGAAGGCAAGATCTTTGTTGCTAAGAGTGGATCCTTTCTAGAGAAGGAGTTTCTCTCGAAAGAAGTGAGTGGGAGGAAGGTAGAACTTGATGAGGTAATTGTACCTACGCCCTTATTGGAAAGTAGTTCGTCACAGAAATCAGTTCCAATGATTCCTACACCAATTAGTGAGGAAGCTAATGATGATGATCATGAATCTCCTGATCAAGTTACTACCAAATCTCGTAGGTCAACCAGAGTGAGACCCGCACCAGAGTGGTACGGTAATCCAGTTCTGGAAGTCATGTTACTTGACCATGACGAACCTACGAACTATGAGGAAGCGATGATGAGCCCAGATTCCAGGAAATGGCTTGAGGCCATGAAATCTGAGATGGGATCCATGTATGAGAACAAGGTGTGGACTTTGGTTGACTTGCCCGATGATCTGCAAGCAATACAGAATAAATGGATCTTCAAGAAGAAGACTGACACTCACGGTAATGTTACAGTCTATAAAGCTCGACTTGTTGCAAAAGATTTTCGACAAGTTCAAGGAGTTGACTACGATGAGACCTTCTCACCCGTAGCGATGCTTAAGTCCGTCCGAATCATGTTAGCAATTGATGCGTTTTATGATTATGAAATTTGGCAAATGGATGTCAAAACTGCATTCCTTAATGGATATCTCAAAGAAGAGTTGTATATGATGCAACCAGAAGGTTTTGTCGATCCTAACAGTGCTAACAAAGTGTGCAAGCTGCAGCGATCCATCTATGGACTGGTGCAAGCATCTCAGAGTTGGAATATATGCTTTGATAAGTTGATCAAAGCATATACTTTTATACAGACTTGCAGTGAAGCCTGTATTTACAAGAAAGTGAGTGGGAGCACTACAACCTTTCTGATAAGTATATGTGAATGACATATTGTTGATCGGAAATGATGTAGAATTTTCTGCAAAGCATAAAGGAGTGTTTGAAAGGAGTTTTTCAAAGAAAGACCTCGGTGAAGCTGCTTACACATTGAGCATCAAGATCTGTGGAGATAGATCAAGACGCTTGATAAGATTTTTCAATGAGTACATACCTTGACAAGTTTTTGAACTAGTTCAAAATGGAACAGTTAAAGAAGGAGTTCTTGCCTGTGTTGCAAGGCGTGAAGTTGAGTAAAGACTCAAAACCCGACCATGGCAGAAAATAGAAATAGAATGAAAAGTCATTCCCTATGCCTCAGTCATAGGTTCTATAAAGTACGCTATGCTGTGTAACAGACCTATTGTGTACCTCACCATGAGTTTGGAAAGAGGATACTGTCGTGGGTTTGTCACGGCAGATGTCCTCATGAAAGGACTTAGTCGTGGAGCCATCGCTATGGGTTAGCTTAAATGGGTTAAACCGGACAAGGGACACGAGGGGTTTTATACTAGTTCGGCCCCTTCGATGAAGGTAAAAGCCTACGTCTAGTTGTGCCTGGTATTGCTAGGGTTTCGATCACTAGGGAGCAAATCCGCTTTGCCTAGCTCTTGAGTTGTTGTCTCTTCTCCTTAAACCGCTGACGGGTCGTCCCTTTATATACATAGGTTGACGCTTGGTAGTTTACAGAGTCCCGAGGCCGGATCATAAACGTGTCCGGCTCGGTCTCTATTCCTTCTAACTTACAATACAAGTTATATGAAAGAATCGGTTTACATCTACAGGCCTTAACCCGCCTTTAGGCCTTGGGCCTTCGTAAAGCGCCAACATCCTCACGTCTTTATGGGCTTCTATATTCTTGGAGTTAACCCGGCCACTCCTAGCCGGTTTACCTCCAGTAGTCATATCCCCAACATTAGGCCCTAGATTGATTTGAACTTGTTCGTATCAATCTTCAATACTTAGAAAAATTCTTGCCCTGGCACCTTCGTATGGATCTGGTAAACCGTTGTGATGTCATCCTTTAGATCCGTAGTAAACCGTCATGACGTCATCTATTCGTTGAAACCGAAGATACCCTTCATTAATGAATATCCAACCATCGAGGCGGCATCCTTATTAACTATCCATTTTAAGCTCCTCGATTTAGGCACTTGTCGCTTATCGGTTCGCCTTATAAATAGGACCAAAAGCCATTCTCTTTTCCCCCTTCGTCTCCTTCGCTTCTTCTTCCTCCTCGCGACCCCTCTGCACTTGAGCGCCGCCACCGTCGCCGAGCTTCGCCTCCTCCTCTCCGTTGGCCGCTGCATCGACCTGGTTGTACCAGAGAGCCGCGACGTACCTCTGCTGCCGCAATAGCCGCTGTAAGTCTTTCCCTTTCCTCCTCTATAGATCCATCTAGGGTTTCATTGTTCATCGAAGTTGCTCGAAGCTCCGGCATTGTTCTTTCCTGTTCCTACTTAGTCCATGGATCAACCCTCAAGCTTGATGTGTGTCGTGTAGTAGCTCTAGCGTTTCTTATCTTTTGATGTCACAACAAACCCTTATACGCATAAAAAACTGATCTAGACCCTTATGAACTGCTTCGGGACCAACCTTTTTAGGTCTAAATCTTTTTGCTTTTCCTGTCTTATGGTAGATCTAAAATTTCCAAGTAATCTTATGAAACCTGTTTTACCTTACTTAGTCATTCTTACCTTAGATCTATATCTTCTTCATTACATAGGCGGTTTACCTTTGTAAAAAACAATCTATCACATACCATTAGTCCCCTTGTAAACCGGCAATCCCTTTATCTCCGCTGCCATACTCCGGTTTTGCAGTATGCGTATACCTTTGTTCTGTTTATCGCTTTGGCATTCATCATTGTATCAGCCTCCGGTTTACGAAATTTACATACTTGGATTTCCTTATTCCGTTGCACCTTTATGCACTATCATGAATGAATTGTAAACCGGTATTTCTTTTCAGCTCTTCACTTGCAATGGCCAAACAGTTTTATTCCTGCAACTGGGCTTCCTCCCGGGTTACCGAGGAACAACTTAATGGAATGGTCAGAATTGGTACCTTACCAAAAAAGAATGAGATCCGATGGCGAGTTCCTGGGCCGGAAAATCCTCCCACCCCTAAGCAGGGTGAGGTAGTGGTGTTTGTTGATCACATAGGCCGTGGTTTCAAACCACCCGGGTCGAAGTTTTTACGGGATGTGCTTGCCAGTTTCCAACTCCATCCTCAAGATATTGGACCCAACTCGGTATCCAATATATGCAATTTCCAAGTCTTCTGTGAAGTGTATTTACAAGAAGAGCCAACGGTTGAGTTGTTTCGAGACTTCTTTCATCTGAACCGCGCGTACTGAATTTGTAGATGGTCCCAATACTGAACTTGGCGGCGTCTCCATTCACAAAAGGAAAGAAGTTGAATTTCCTCATGCTAAGCTGCACAGCCACCCCAAAGAATGGAACCAAACCTGGTTCTATTGTAAAGATACCTCCCCTGAAGATGAAAACCCTCTGCCGGGCTACCGATCTCACTGGCTCGCCAACACTCATCCACTGCCACAACATCTAAGTTCCCAGGAACGGGCCTCATATGCCCCTCAACTCGCCAAGCTCCGAGCCTTTATGGCCAACGGTTTATCAGGTGTAGACTTTGTGCGTTGCTGGATATCTTGGAGCATCTTGCCGTTAAGTCGCCGCTCCGGCTTAATGTGCGAGTACACTGGCGAAGTAGAAGACTCCCAACGTCATATCAACATTCAGCTAACTGATGAAGAAGTCACTGAGGGTATCAAGAAGATTTTGAATGAATCAGAATCCGTCTGCCGCCAAACCGGCTTAAACCCCTTCTACGCAAAAAAACAAACCGCCTGATGTAAGTACTATTCTTCCGCTTTACACTTGATATCTTTTAGACTGTACAACTTGTGAATACCCTTCTGCTTGTTTATAAACAGGGTGATGATCCATTTTGGAAGAAGAAGCCTCAAGAAAAAGCGGCAAAGCCTTCCCATCCCAAAACAAAAGTCGTCAAGAAAACCTCAAAGCGGAAGGCAGCTGAACACATCAGCATGGAACTGGATGATGACCCGGATGAACCGGAAGTTGAGGTGTAACTTGATTCACTTGGTTCCCTTTTCATGCATCTCATTAGCAATGATATTTATCAGGAGGGTGGGGAGGGCAGCCAAGCTGACGATGTAGAGGTAATTATCCTTTCCTCCAGTTCAGACTCTCTGCCAACACAAAAAATCCGTCAAGCGATCCGGAAAGTAAGCTTTTCACATCCTCTTGCTCACTTGGATCCAACATTTATTTTGAAGAAGCAGAAGCATGAGGCTCGCCGCACAACCCGGCACAGCGGCCAAAAGGTCACTTCAGCCGGTTTACCTGACATCCCGGTTCAAAAGCGCCGATCTGAGGTCTCACCTCCTTCTAACAATTCTTATCCCAAGGCAGGTTATTTCTGACAAGCTCTTAATCCATCCAATTCAAATTATCAGGTGACACCTCCTTCATCCTTTGGCGAGTCAACAGCGACCCAACTTCCTCCTCTCAAAACTGTAGCTGGGTGAGTACTTTAACCTCTTCTTTCGATGTTTCCATACTTTATATAATATGTTAACCTTCATATCTTTTTCTGTTTTAGAGCCAAAGCCAGACCCAGCAAAAAGGCTCGGGTGAACAATCCGCCCGAAGACCAGGTGGTTCTTGAACCGGAGCAAACGGTTGAACTGGAACATACGGTTTAACAGGAGGATCCCAATCCTGAAGCTGCTTTTGACGAACCACCCCCTCAAGATCGCAATGTTGATGAACAACCAGAAGTTGACACTGTTGTACCTGATGATGAACCGGCAGATCCAACCCGGGCTGATGATAAGCCTTCTAGCCCGGTGGGAGCTACTGACACTCCATCAACTCCAGCAAAGACTGCTGTGGACAAAGAAGGCAATGTTATCATTACCGGTATGAGCCACAGCTCTCTTGGCCATCCTGTTATTTTGGCGAAACATAGTGCCAAGGAAGAGCGTGCTGCCATGGAAAAAGGCAAATGGAGCACTGACTTGTCAAGCTACACCCATCTCAGCGCTCATGAACTCCACTCCGGTTTTCTAAACCGTCTGCACTCAAACCGTGATTATGAAGCCGCTTTGGTGAATCTGATGAAGGAACGCTATGAGGTATTTTTATCACTTCCTCTTTGCGTAAATCCAATTTTGTCAATATCAACTCAAGTAGCCCCCAAGTGCCGGTTTATGATAACAATCATAAATCGGGACTTTGTAATATCTCAATCCTTGCATGCTGATCCTTCATATGTCAAATGATCTTTGGAAACAAACCGGTACATTAATATTGTATTCCTGTAGTTTTCGTCGATGTAGCCCCCAAGGGCCGGTTTATCTTTCCAAAGTAAACCGGGTCTTGAATCAATGCGTCAACTTTGAACAGATATACATTAGCCCCCAAGTGTTAAGGATAATGGTTGCATTGTACTTGAGACATGTGAAAAATATGTTGATGATAAAACAAATAGGCATTAGCCCCCAAGTACAAAGTGCATAACTTGTTATACGCTTGGTACTTCATAACCCATGTTTGATGATATATCTCACCTTTATAGGCTGAGCTGAATAAGAAGGATGCTCAAACCGCGGACCTTCAAGAAAATGTTAAATCTCAATAGGCAGAGGCTTCCAAAGCAAAAGAAGAGCTGACCAATTCCTTAGCAGCTATGGAAAAGCTGAAAGAGACCTTCAACAAAGAGCGTGCAGACTAGGAAACAGAAAAGGCCGGTTTGACAAAAAAGGCCGAGGATGCAAAGGCAGCCCTGAAGCCAGTGGTGGAAGAACTGATCGGCTTAAAGCGGTAGATTAACGCCATGACTTCTGCTGTGTTTGGTAAGTACCCTCTCATGCAATTTGTCTAATTCATAAGATCTTATCAATGGCCGGTTTACTGATGTTGAACCATGACAGGGATCCGCATTGCTCATCTGGGCTCTGACATGCGGATGAAACTTAAAGCGGCATACACCTTGATAGAACAGCTGTTCTCTGGATCCCAGCGTGTGCCATTTGCACTGCAGCCTACAACAAGCCTGCGCCATCGCTGATAAAGGAAACTATTGAAAAGCTGGCCATGCTACCTGCCCGGATCAACGAACTGAAGAGATCAGCCGCAAGATCAGGAGCGTTGGCCGCGCTAATCCGGGCCAAGGCATGGATTCCGGATCTTGAACCGGCAGATATCATCAAAGGGTATCCTAGCGTGAAAGAAGACGGCTCAGACTTCAATAATGACGATCTGCGAAGGCTGACAAAGGAGATGCGGCCAATAGCAAGCAAACTGGCGGAGGACACAGATTTATCTCATTTCCATCCGGTTTATGATGCTGAGAGAAAAAGATAGCCTGCATTGATCCATGATGTTGAACATCTTGTGCCACCAATCCGTAAGCATACTTACGCTCCTAACATTGACCCCTCCAATCTTATCCATGAAGAGGCCGTTTTTCAAGCCTTAACCGAGATCGATTGGTCAACGGTTGATTTCTAGCGTCTGGGGAGGGATGAAGAGGATGTGACTGCACAAGATGACCCTCAATCGTCAAGCCGTCCCGATGAAGAATCTTAAACCGGTGGTCGGTTTACCAGTTGCAGTCTTCCACTCCTTGAAAACAATTATTCAATTTGGGCTGTTTAAAGTGCCTTGTAATAGGATAGCATGAACACCTTTGTCTGCCATGCCATCGAGCATGTTTGTGTTGCTTGATACCTGAAAACTTGTTCTGCCTTTAAGATCTATTTATGCATAGTCCATTATGAGTTGTGTTCCTGCATATAAGAACTTGAAAGTATCCTAGTGGTTTACCACTGGACGGGTCATGATGCCTAAAAATATATACATAACTTGGATTGATAACCAAGATTTGTATTAAATAGATAAAATAGATGATATATGTGACATACCTCGTTGGCTGACCAACTGCTAGTAAGGGTTAAAAACACCAATCCGGAGTGTTGATGACTCCATGTCCTTTTGCCGGCTCATATAAAAACCATACCGCTATGATATCCGCTTATTTGTTCGTATAAGGCTGGTGACATCTAGTCAAAACCAGACTGGAGCAATGTACTACCGGTTTAAAACTGATCATGTACTGACAACTAAGCATTGAAAGTCATGCCGGATTGTAACAAACACCGGTTTATCAGAAAATATTCATAAATCCCTTATTAAAAGATTATAAAAATAGCAAAGACAAAAGAAATATGCAAGGCATTTCATGGGCTGCCAGGCCCTAAATCGAGGCTTTTCATGGGCTGCCAGGCTGCTGAGTTAAATCATTTTGCAAAGCCTTTTAAGATGGACCTCAATCTTTAACCAATCACCATTTTAACTTTGACAAGATCAGGGTCCATAGGATTGACTTGTCAAACGTTCGATGGGTCATACCAGGTTTACCTGGACGGAGTGGCTTACTTAAAGAGGCAGGATAACCCGGGGTTTTAGGTGAATACACCTGGCTTCCAAGCCTGGCTTGATAGCCTATTACAAGGGTGCAAGCTTGTTGTTCTTTGAGAAGCAAGGAGCCCCCAGGTAATGTTTGAGCTGTGCTCAGTGGTTACCTATGTTTGAGTTGTGCTTGATGCTACAGACTCTCTTTGGTTCCACATGATTTCCTTTTGGCTTGAAGCCTATCAAGAGGTGTAGCTATGGTGTGAAGACAACCAAGCCCGCTAGTGATATCCGTTTTTGGTTTTAAACCGATCAAGAGGTGTAGCTATGGTTCGGATATGACCAAGCCCCCTAGTGATTTTCTTTATATCTGTATGGCCTTATAGGCTGGGTTAATAAAACTCTGCTTTGTCAGTAGAAACCCCTGTGAAACCACACATGATGTAAAAAAGGAACAGAGACCCCGCTTTAGCCGAGGCTCCGGTTTATTATATAATATATACATTATCATAAGTATGTACATAAGAAGAGCCTGTGGCTCAAGTATAGTAAGGCCGAAGAAGGGCTATATTCCATAGCCGCTTGGTCTCCTCCTCCGATTTACGTGAGTCTTTGTGCTCTCGAACATCAATGAGGTAGTATGACCCGTTGTGTAGATTTTTGCTGACCACAAAAGGTCCTTACCAAGGTGGGGATAACTTGTGCATGTCAGTTTGATCCTGGATGAGCCGGAGCACCTGATCGCCTTCTTGAAAAATTCTGGTCTTAACCCGGCGGCTGTGACAATGTCAGAGATCTTGTTGATAAATCGCCGAACATGCTACCGCTAAATCACGCTCCTCATCTAATAGGTCTAGTGAGTCCTGACGTGCTTTCTCATTCTCAGCTTCAACATAAGTCGTCACACGGGGTGAGTCATCACGGATGTCACTAGGGAGAACTGCCTCTGCTCCGTAAACCATGAAGAAAGGTGTGTAACCCGTAGATCTGTTAGGTGTGGTGTTGATACTCCATAACACAGAAGGTAACTCCTCCACCCAACAACCCGGTGTCCGCTTTAATGGAACCAGAAGCCGGGGTTTAATACCTCTCAAAATTTCTTGATTTGCCCTCTCTGCTTGATCATTAGACTGGGGGTGAGCCACTGATGCTACATCAAGCCGGATGTGCTCACGTTGGCAAAATTCCTCCATCTCACCCTTTGACAGATTAGTACCATTATCAGTTATAATACTATGTGGGAAACCAAACCAGAATATCACCTTTTTGATTAATGATACGTCTCCAACGTATCTATAATTTTTGATTGCTCCATCCTATATTATCTACTGTTTTGGACATTATTGGGCTTTATTATCCACTTTTATATTATTTTTGGGACTAACCTATTAACCAGAGGCCCAGCCCAGAATTGCTGTTTTTTGCCTGTTTTAGGGTTTCGAAGAAAAGGAATATCAAACGGAGTCCAAACGGAGTCCAAACGGAATGAAACCTTCGGGAACGTGATTTTTAGGAAGATTATGATCCGGGAGACTTGGACCCTACGTCAAGAAAAGAAACAGGAGGCCACGAGGTAGGGGGCGTGCCTACCCCCCCCCCTCCCAGGCACGCCCTCCACCCTCGTGGGCCCCCTGTTGCTCCACCGACGTACTCCTTCCTCCTATATATACCTATGTACCCCCAAACGATCAGATATGGAGCCAAAAACCTAATTCCACCACCGCAACTTTCTTTATCCATGAGATCCCATCTTGGAGCCTGTTCTGGAGCTCCACCGGAGGGGGCATCGATCATGGAGGGCTTCTACATCAACACCATAGCCTCTCCGATGATGTGTGAGTAGTTTACCTCAGACCTACGGGTCCATATTAGTAGCTAGATGGCTTCTTCTCTATTTTTGGATCTCAATACAGTGTTCTCCCCCTCTCTTGTGGAGAACTATTCGATGTAATCTTCTTTTTGCGGTGTGTTTGTTGAGACTGATGAATTGTGGGTTTATGATCAAGTCTATCTATGAATAATATTTGAATCTTCTCTGAATTCTTTTATGTATGATTGTTTATCTTTGCAAGTCTCTTCGAATTATCAGTTTGTAGATTCATCTTTCTTGCAATGGGAGAAGTGCTTAGCTTTGGGTTCAATCTTGCGGTGTCCTTTCCCAGTGACACTAGGGGCAGCAAGGCACGTATTGTATTGTTGCCATCGAGGATAACAAGATAGGGTTTTCTTCATATTGCATGAGTCTATCCCTCTACATCATGTCATCTTGCTTAAGGCGTTACTCCGTTTTTAACTTAATACTCTAGATGCATGCTGGATAGCGGTCGATGAGTGGAGTAATAGTAGTAGATGCAGGCAGGAGTCGGTCTACTTGTCTCGGACGAGATGCCTATATACATGATCATACCTTGATATTCTCATAACTATGCTCAATTCCGTCAATTGCTAAACAGTAATTTGTTCACCCACCATAGAATACTTTTGCTCTCGAGAGAAGCCACTAGTGAAACCTATGGCCCCCGGGTCTATCTTTATCATATTAATCTCTCACTACTTAGTTATTTCCTTTGCTATTTACTTTGCCTTTATTTTACTTTGCATCTTTATCATAAAAATACCAAAAATAGTATCTTATCATATCTATCAGATCGCACTCTCGTAAGTGGCCTTATAGGGATTGACAACCCCTATTCGCGTTGGTTGTGAGGATTTATTTGTTTTGTGTAGGTACGAGGGACTCACGCGTAGCCTCCTACTGGATTGATACCTTGGTTCTCAAAAACTGAGGGAAATACTTATGCTACTTTACTGCATCATCCCTCCTCTTTGGGGAAAACCAACGCAGTGCTCAAGAGGTAGCAAGAAGGATTTCTGGCGCCGTTGCCGGGGAGGTCTATGCAAAAGTCAACATACCAAGTACCCATCACATACCCTTATCTCCCACATTACATTATTTGCCATTTGCCTCTCGTTTTCCTCTCCCCAACTTCACCCTTGCCGTTTTATTCGCCATCTCTCTCTATCCTCCCTCTCTATTTGCCTCTTTTTGCCCGTTTGCTTTTTGTTTGCTTGTGTGTTAGTTTTTTTGCTTGTCGTTATGGCTAGTCCTTTACCTTCTGCCTCTATGTCTGAAATTGGGGAAACTATTGTCGATAATAATTCTGATGCTCCTACTAAAGAGCCCACTATCTCACATACAAAAAGATTCCATGTTGGTAGTGGTAATATTATTGGAAAAGGAGTTATTCAAGATTTCTTTACTTGTGCCGGTGCTTTACCTTCTATGGGTAGTTCTATCCTTCATAGAACTAGTAGTCTTGCGGACGCTATTGCCATGCTTGTAGTTGAACTTGAAAGACAATTCATGCACATGCATCCTTCCATACAAAGGATTTTTCTGGAATTTTCTAATATTGAGCATTCTTCTGTTAAGCGTGCTGCTACTATCTTTTTGGCTCATGGGTTTAGATTCATAATAAAAAAGGCCAAAGAAATATTTGCGCATTATAGGGTGGACGCTTGCCATCCTCCCATAGAGGCTATCCTCTTTTATCAAGAAGAAATAATGCGTTTTCAATCTCTAGACTATGTTGCTTTCAATGAAAATCTTAGAAAAAGGGTTCCTACCAATGTTTTAGTTGACAGAATCTCTGAACTTAATGATGATTTGGCTATTCGAAATAATGAACTAGGATATTCTCTTGAATATAGGCTCGCAAAGTTTTGTCAAAAGAATGCTTATAATGATGAATTGGTTGTGCAATATGAAGGACCAAAGGAGGAACCTATACCTCCCAAGGTTGATCTTGGGGACTTTTGTCCCATTAAATTTAGCCATTTTGATTACTTTTGCTTGCCTCAAAGAAAGCTTGCCGCCGAACGTAGAGAATATGAGATGAGTTTTAATAATCTATCTTACTATTATGGCAATACCTAGATCTATTCTTGCTTGTTATGCCTAACTAGGGGCGTTAAACGATAGCGCTTGTTGGGAGGCAACCCAATTTTATTCTTATTCCTTGCTTTTTGCTCCTGTTTAGTAATAAATAATTTATCTAGCCTCTGATTTGGTTGTGTTTTTGTGTTTAATTAGTGTTTGTGCCAAGTAGAACCGTTGGGAAGACTTGGGGAAAGTCTTGTTGAACTTGCTGTAAAACACAGAAACTTTAGCGCTCACGAGAACTACTGCCATTTTTATTTGGAAAGTGCTATTTAGTTAATTATTTTTGCAGATGATTAATAGATAAATTCCTCACGTCCATCAATTTATTTTAGAATTTTTGGGGTTCCAGATCTTGCGCTAGCTACAGATTACTACAGACTGTTCTGTTTTTGACAGATTCCGTTTTTCATGTGTTGTTTGCTTATTTTGATGAATCTATGGCTAGTAAAATAGTGTATAAACCATAGAGAAGTTAAAATACAGTAGGTATAACACCAATATAAATAAATAATCAGTTCATTACAGTACCTTGAAGTGGTCTTTTATTTTCTTTCGCTAACGGAGCTAACGACATTTTCTACTTTAAGTTTTGTGCTGTGAAGTTTTCAAGTTTTGGGTAAAGATTTAATGGATTATGGAACAAGGAGTGGCAAGAGCCTAAGCTTGGGGATTCCCATGGCACCCCCAAGATAATCTAAGGACATCTAAAAGCCAAAGCTTGGGGATGCCCCGGAAGGCATCCCCTCTTTCGTCTACTTCTATCGGTAACTTTACTTGGAGCTATATTTTTATTCGCCACATGATATGTGTTTTGCTTGGAGTGTATTGTATTATTTGAGTATTTATTTCTTAGCTTACCACAATCATCCTTTCTGTACACACCTTTTGAGAGAGCCATTTATTATTTGGAATTTGTTAGAATACTCTATGAGCTTCGCTTATATCTTTTGAGTTATATAATTTTGCTCTAGTGCTTCACTTATATCTTTTAGAGCACGGTGGTGGATTTGTTTTATAGAAACTATTGATCTCTCGTGCTTCACTTAGATTATTTTGAGAGTCTTTATAGCATGTTAATTTGCTTTAAATCCTAATATGCTTGGTATACAAGATTAATAATAAAACTTTCTTATGAGTGTGTTGAATACTATGATAAGTTTGGTACTTGATAATTGTTTTGAGATATGGAGATGGTCATATTAAAGTTGTGATAGTTGAGTAGTTGTGAATTTGATAAATACTTGTGTTAAAGTTTGTGATTCCTGTAGCATTCACGTATGGTGAACCGTTATGTGATGAAGTCGGAGCATGATTTATTTTTTGATTGTCTTCCTTATGAGTGGCGGCCGGGGACGAGCGATGGTCTTTTCCTACCAATCTATCCCCCTAGGAGCATGCACGTAATACTTTGCTTTAATAACTTGTAGATTTTTGCAACAAGTATATGAGTTCTTTATGACTAATGTTGAGTCCATGGATTATACGCACTCTCATCCTTCCACCTTTGCTAGCCTCTCTAATACCGCACACCTTTCGCCGGTATCATACACCCACCATATACCTTCCTCAAAACAGCCACCATACCTACCTATTATGGCATTTCCATAGCCATTCTGAGATATATTGCCATGCAACTTTCCACCGTTTCGTTTATTATGACACACTCCATCATTGTCATATTGCTTAGCATGATCATGTAGTCGACATCGTATTTGTGGCAAAGCCACCGTTCATAATTCTTTCATACATGTCACTCATGAGTCATTGCATATCCCGGTACACCACCGGAGGCATTCATATAGAATCATACTTTGTTCTAAGTATCGAGTTGTAATTGTTGAGTTGTAAGAAAAATAAAAGTGTGATGATCATCATTATTAGAGCATTGTCCCAGTAAGGAAAGGATGATGGAGACTATGATTCCCCCATAAGTCGGGATGAGACTCCGGACTAAAAAAGGGAGAGAAAATGCCCAAATAAAAAAAGAGAAAAAGAGAGAAGGGATAATGTTACTATCCTTTTACCACACTTGTGCTTCAAAGTAGCACCATGATCTTCATAGTAGAGAGTCTCTCATGTTATAACTTTCATATACTAGTGGGAATTTTTCATTATAGAACTTGGCTTGTATATTCCAATGATGGGCTTCCTCAAAATGCCCTAGGTCTTCATGAGCAAGCAAGTTGGATGCACACCCACTTAGTTTCTTTTTGAGCTTTCATACACTTATAGCTCTAATGCATCCATTGCATGGCAATCCCTACTCACTCACATTGATATCTATTGATGGGCATCTCCATAGCCCGTTGATACGCCTAGTTGATGTGAGACTATCTTCTCCTTTTTGTCTTCTCCACAACCACCACTCTATTCCAACTATAGTGCTATCTCCATGGCTCACGTTCATGTATTGCGTGAAGATTGAAAAGGTTTTGAGAATGTCAAAAGTATGAAACAATTGCTTGGCTTGTCATCGGGGTTGTGCATGATTTAAATATTTTGTGTGGTGAAGATAGAGCATAGCCAGACTATATGATTTTGTAGGGATAACTTTCTTTGGCCATGTTGTTTTGAGAAGACATAATTGCTTTGTTAGTATTCTTGAAGTATTATTATTTTTATGTCAATATGAACTTTTGTGTTGAATCTTTCGGATCTGAATATTCATACCACAATTAAGAAGAATTACATTAAAATTATGCCAAGTAGCACTCCACATCAAAATTTCTGTTTTTATCATTTACCTACTCGAGGACGAGCATGAATTAAGCTTGGGGATGCTTGATACGTCTCCAACGTATCTATAATTTTTTATTGCTCCATGTTATATTATCTACTGCCTTGGACATTATTGGGCTTTATTATCCACTTTTATATTATTTTTGGGACTAACCTATTAACCGGAGGCCCAGCCCAGAATTGTTGATTTTTGCCTGTTTTAGGGTTTTGAAGAAAAGGAATATAACGGAGTCCAAACAGAATGAAACCTTCGGGAACGTGATTTTTAGGAAGATTATGATCCGGGAGACTTGGACCCTACGTTAAGAAAAGAAACAGGAGGCCATGAGGTAGGGGGCGCGCCTCCCCCCCCCCAGGCGCGCCCTCCCCCCTTGTGGGCCCCCTGTTGCTCCACCGACGTACTCCTTCCTCCTATATATACCTACGTACCCCCAAACGATCAGATACGGAGCCAAAAACCTAATTCCACCACCGCAACTTTCTGTATCCATGAGATCCCATCTTGGGGCCTATTCCGGAGCTCTGCTGGAGGGGCATCGATCATGGAGGGCTTCTACATCAACACCATAGCCTCTCCGATGAAGTGTGAGTAGTTTACCTCAGACCTATGGGTACATAGTCAGTAGCTAGATGGCTTCTTCTCTCTTTTTGGATCTCAATACAATGTTCTCCCCCTCTCTTGTGGAGAACTATTTGATGTAATCTTCTTCTTGCAGTGTGTTTGTTGAGACCGATGAATTGTGGGTTTACGATCAAGTCTATCTATGAATAATATTCGAATCTTCTCTGAATTCTTTTATGTATGATTGGTTATCTTTGCAAGTCTCTTCGAATTATCAGTTTGGTTTGGCCTACTAGATTGATCTTTCTTGCAATGGGAGAAGTGCTTAGCTTTGGGTTCAATCTTGCGGTGTCCTTTCCCAGTGACAATAGGGGCAGCAAGGCACGTATTGTATTGTTGCCATCGAGGATAACAAGATGGTGTTTTCTTCATATTGCATGAGTCTATCCCTCTACATCATGTCATCTTGCTTAAGGTGTTACTCTGTTTTTTAACTTAATACTCTAGATGCATGCTGGATAGTGGTCGATGAGTGGAGTAATAGTAGTAGATGCAGGCAGGAGTCGGTCTACTTGTCTCAGACGTGATGCCTATATACATGATCATACCTAGATATTCTCATAACTATGCTCAATTTTGTCAATTGCTCAACAGTAATTTGTTCACCCACCGTAGAATAATTATGCTCTCGAGAGAAGCCACTAGTGAAACCTATGGCCCCCGGGTCTATCTTTATCATATTAATCTCTTACTACTTAGTTATTTCCTTTGCTATTTACTTTGCCTTTATTTTACTTTGCATCTTTATCATAAAAATACCAAAAATATTATCTTATCATATCTATCAGATCTCACTCTTGTAAGTGGCCTTATAGGGATTGACAACCCCTATTCGCGTTGGTTGCGAGGATTTATTTGTTTTGTGCAGGTACGAGGGACTCGCGCGTAGCCTCCTACTGGATTGATACCTTGGTTCTCAAAAACTGAGGGAAATACTTACGCTACTTTGCTGCATCATCCCTTCCTCTTCGGGGAAAACCAACGCAGTGCTCAAGAGGCAGCAATGAATTGAACCACTGTGGCTACATCACACTTACTGACTGGCTCTGCTTCTACCCATTTGGTAAATTTGTCAACTACCACTAACAGGTGGGTCTTTTTGTCCTTGGATCTCTTAAAGGGTCCAACCATATCGAGCCCCCAAGTTGCAAACGGCCAAGTGATTGGAATCATTCTCAACTCCTAAGCCGGAACATGAGTGCGGCGTGCAAATTTTTGAAAACCGTCACACCTTTTGACTAAATCCTCAGCATCAGCATGAGCTTTCAACCAATAGAAACCGTGACGTAAAGCCTTAGCCACCAAGGATTTTGAACCAGCGTGGTGACCACAATCTCCTTCGTGGATTTCTCGAAAAATCTCACAACCCTCTTGAGGAGACACACAACGCTGAATTGCTCCTGTGACATTGTAACGATGTAACTCCCCATTGATTATGGTCATTGACTTGGAACGCCGAATTATCTACCGGGCCAAGGTTTCGTCCTCCGGTAACTCGCCCCGGTTCATGTAAGCCAGGTACGGGACTGTCCAATCCGGTATAACATGCAAAGTTGCCATCAATTGGGCCTCCGGGTCCGGAATAGCCAACTTTTCCTCTGTGGGTATCTTGACCGACGGATTATGCAGTACGTCGAGGAAGACATTAGGTGGCACCGGTTTACGCTGAGATCCTAGGCGACTTAAAGCGTCCGCTGCTTCATTCTTTCGCCGTTCTATATGGTCAACTTGATAACCCTTGAAATGACCAGCCACTATGTCCACCTCTCGTCAATATGCAACCATGAGTGGGTCCTTAGAATCCCAAGTGCCAGATACCTGTTGGGCCACCAGGTCCGAGTCACCGAAGCACTTAACCCGGCTTAAGTTCATCTCCTTAGCCATCCAAAGACCATGGAGTAAGGCCTCGTACTCAGCTGCATTGTTAGTACAAGGGAACATTAAGCGAAGAACATAACAAAACTTGTCACCTTGTGGGGAAGTTAATATGACTCCAGCCCCTGAGCCCTCCAATTGCCTGGACCCATCAAAGTGAATAGTCCAATAAGTGTTATCTGGCTTTTCCTATGGTGCCTGCAACTCTTTCCAATCATTGATGAAGTCCACGAGTGCTTGAGATTTGATCGCTGTGCGAGGTGTATACTTGATCCGTGAGGTCCCAGCTCAATAGCCCACTTGGCAATCCGGCCAGTTGCTTCTCTGTTTTGAATGATATCTCCCAGAGGGGCTGAACTGACCACTGTGATAGGATGACCCTGAAAATATTGGTTGAGCTTCTGGCTTGCCATAAACACCCCATACACCAGCTTCTGCCAATGCGGATACCTCTGCTTTGATTCGATAAGCACCTCACTGATATAATAAACCGGCCGTTGAACCGGATATTCCTTTCCAGCCTCCTTGAGCTCCACAACAATAGCCACACTAACAACCCTGGCATTAGTAGCCACATATAGCAGTAAAGACTCTTTATCAATCGGAGCTGCAAGCACAGGCGGTTCAGCTAACTGCCTCTTCAGATCCTCAAACGCTTTATCAGCCGCATCGCTCCAGACAAAGTCACCCGTTTTCTTTAGCATCTGATATAAAGGGATAGCCTTCTCCCCTAGACGACTGATAAACTGGCTCAAAGCCGCAATCCAGCCCGCCAGACGCTGAACGTCATTGATACATGTCGGTTTAGCCAGAGAGGTGATAGCTGTGATCTTTTCCGGATTAGCCTCAATGCCCCTATTAGACACCAGAAAACCCAAGAGCTTGCCTGCTGGAACACCAAAGACACATTTGTCCGGATTAAGCATCATTTTATAAACCCAGAGGTTGTCAAAGGTTTCTCTCAAGTCATCTATCAATGTTTCCTCCTTCCTGGACTTTACCACAATATCATCCACATATGCGTGAACATTGCGCCCAATCTGCTTATGAAGACAATTCTGAACACAACGTTGATAAGTCGCCTGGGCACTCTTGAGCCCAAAGGGCATGGAGACATAGTAGAAGGCTCCAAAGGGGGTTATAAAAGTTGTCTTCTCCTGGTCCTTAAATGCCATTTTGATCTGATGATAACCAGAATAAGCATCCAAAAAACACAAATGGTCACACCCCGCTGTAGCATCAATAATCTGATCAATACGAGGGAGGGCAAAGGGATCTGCTGGGCAAGCCTTGTTCAAATCTGTGTAGTCCACACACATACGCCAAGTGCCGTTTTTCTTAAGGACCAGCACTGGATTAGCCAACCACTCCGGGTGAAAGACCTCCACGACAAACCCTGCGGCCAACAGCCAAGCTACCTCCTCACCGATAGCCTTACGCCTTTCTTCGTTGAAGCGGCGGAGAAACTATCTGACTGGTTTAAACTTAGGATTTACATTAAGTGTGTGCTTAGCGAGTTCCCTCGGTACACCTGGCATGTCAGAAGGCTTCCATGCAAAGATGTCCCGGTTCTCACGGATGAACTCGATGAGCGCGCTTTCCTATTTGGGATCCGGGTTAGCGCTGATGCTAAACTACTTGGATGAATCACCAGGAACAAAATCAACCATCTTAGTGTCTGTGGCCGATTTAAACTTCAACACCGGATCGTGCTCCGTAGTTGGATTTTTCAAAGAAATCATGTCTGCCGGATCAACCTTGTCTTCATAAAACTTCAGCTCTTCTGTGGCACAAACCGACTCGGCGTAAGCCGCATCACCTTCCTCACATTCCAAAGCAATCTTCCTGCTCCCATGACTGTGATGGTCCCCTTATGACCTGGCATCTTAAGCTGCAGATAAACATAACACGGCCTCTCCATGAACTTGGCATAAGCCGGTCGCCCAAACAGGGCGTGGTACGGACTCTTGATTTTCACTACCTCAAAAGTCAATTTTTCTGACCTTGAATCATGATCATCTCCAAAGGCCACCTCTAGGGCTATCCTGCCCACTGGATATGCAGACTTACCGGGCACCACGCCATGAAAAACGGTGTTCAGCGGTTTAAGATTCTTATCTGTCAACCCCATACGGCGGAAGGTATCATAGTAAAGGATGTTGATACTACTTCCACCATCCATGAGCACTTTGGTGAACTTATATCCCCCAACTTGAGGTGCCACCACTGAGGCCAGATGACTTGGATTATCAACCCGGGGTGGGCGATCCTCTCTACTCCATAAAATGGGTTGCTCAAACCAGCGCAAATACTGAGGCACTGCCGGTTCAACAGAGTTCACGTCCCTCTTGTGAAGCTTCTGATCACACTTGCACAAGCTAGTGGTGAAGACATGATACTGCCCACTATTCAACTGCTTCGGATTACTCTGATAACCCGACTGCTGCTGCTGCTGATTCCCCTGATGGTTATAACCTCCCTGGTTGCCCTGGTTCCCTTGATTCCCTTGTCCGGTTTGATTGCCTTGAAATCCTGAACCGGAGCTACTGCCTCCATAACCCGGCCCATGAAAACCACCTCCTGAACCGTCGGGCGGGCCATTGTCGTATTGAAACATATTGGAGTTCTTGAATTCTTGCATGATGTAACAATCCTTCCAAAGATGTGAAGCTGGCCTCTCTTTCGATCCATGCTTTGGACAAGGTTGATTTAATAGGCGCTCCAGATTGGGGCCTGACCCTCCGCCCGTTTGGGGCTGTTTACCCTTACGACGCTGACCGTTATCCTAAGCATTGGTGTTAGCCACAAAGTCCAAACTATTGTCTGCTTTGCATTTACCATTGTTCCCATGACCTGCCAGGTTATGCTGCTGTCCCTTGGTGTTGCCGTTCTTCTTCCCTTTTCCCGGTTTGTCCTCCTCTGAGTCAGGGTCCTTGGTACTATCCGAATTGGCATATTTAACCAAAGCGGCCATAAGCGTTGACATGTCATTGCAGTGACGTTTGAGCCTTCCTAACTTCAGTTTTAACGGTAGAAACCGGCAATTGCCCTCCAACATTAACACTGTTGTATCCGCGTTGATACGATCCGACGAATGTAGAATAGCTGAGACCTACTTCACCCAATGGGTTGTAGACTCCCCCTCCTCTTGAACACAAGCGGCCAGGTCCACAATCGACATAGACTGCTTACAAGTATCTTTAAAATTCTGGATAAACCGGTGTTTTAACTCATCCCATGATCCGACAGAGTTAGCTGGTAAGCTTTTTAACCAAGTACGAGTTGTCCCCTCCAACATCATGGTGAAGTATTTAGCACACACTGCTTCATCCACATCCAACATCTCCATTGCCATCTCATAACTTTCAACCCATGACTGGTTGCAAATCGGCAGTGTAATTGGGCACCTTATGAGGTCCCTTAAAATCCTTGGGGAGTCATACATTGTGTAAAGCGGGGGTAAGACACGGCACCCCTAAAGAACTGAAGACCACGCCTGGCTCCACTGAAGCGGTAGGGAGAACCGGAGTAGGCTGACGAGATGCATGCAGAGCTGCTAACTCAGCTTCTCGACGTGCACGACCATGATCCACCACATCCTGCGCATTAGCACCTCCACCTGCCGGGTTGTGCCCTCGCGGCGAGTTACGATGACGTGCACTGCTTGATACAACCGGTTCATCCTCAACGTGCCTGCTGTAGCTCCGACTCGGACAGGGGGTGGAATGAATCCTCTCGCGACTATGCAAATAAGCCTGCTGCTGGTTTAAAGCTGTTTGAAGGAGCTCTCTAGCCCGTCGTATCTCAATCGCCACTGGTGACTCGCCGTCAGCCGGGAGGGCTGCCAATCGTGAAGCGGCGGCCACAATGTTGTCTAACGGGTTGGAGTAATGCCCCGGGGGTGTTGGAACATACTGCGGCAGAACGTTGTTCTGACGAGGCGGGTCCATCGTGCATGGCTGAACCGGCGCTCCTGTTCCCGGCGCCTCTGTCCGGTTTACCACTGGCTGGTTACTGGTTCCAGCTCCTGGCGTGTTGAAGAGATTTCTTGGCTCATAACCCGGCGGGAGGTGCGACCGGTATCTTCTTCTCATGACCTCATTTGAGGCATTCTGGTCCAACCTAAGTCGGTAGGCCTGAGCTTCCAACTCGGCCCGTTCTGTAGCCATCCTGGCGTTCTCTGCTGCCAGGTCCACTTTAGCCTGAGTTATCTGATCCTTCACCTTTGCAATCTCGCATTATGCTGATCTCGGGCTGCAGTGTCCACCTCTGTTGCCATCAATGTTGCCAAAGCGTCAAACAAATCAGACAAAACTTGAGCCGGAGGCGGCGCAGAGCCCCCTGCTCCCGCTGGCATTGCTGTTGCTGAACTGGAGAGCATTGCCGCAACGGTAGAAGAGTGCTGCGTTGGCTGTGTACCGGCCATGAAGACAGCGGCCCGGTTTGGCAGGTCGAGGGGGTCCGGAATACTATTGCCATCGGAACCTCTGCTAATCCGGCCGTCCTGCAACTGATACAACGACTCGGTCTCTCCGGTTGAAGACTCGTCATCAGAACAAACAGCGGTTTCTCCATCAGATGCCGGTCCATCCTCATGTTCTGCTCCATGGATGACACCTACGAAAACATGCCTTGCTGCGGGCTGAACCGGGGCAGGGCTTGCACGCTGAGCTGTCTCGATAATGTCGGTGCAGGTGTCCAGCTCAGGGCCCGGTTCGCTGATCTTGCCGATGAAGACGTGAATCCCACCAAAGGGGACCTGGTACCCGTATTCGATTGAACCGGCCTCGGGACCCCATCCTGCGTCGTGGATGTAGAGCCTGCCGCGACGACTCTTCGCCATCCGGCCCACAGCGTATCCCTTGAGTCCTTCAAAGCTACCCTTCAAGAACTCAAAACCATCGTGCATGTAGCGACCAGACCTCAAACAGTCTGATCTCTGTGCTCAGGTGTCATCCCTGGATCAGTAATGCTGACACCACACAGTACTCGGAGGATTTATAACAGAGTAGCAATCACACACTTATTACATCGAGTGACTCAATAGAGAACTTATTACAATAAATATGGCTTAAGGCCATCTAATAACGATAACAGCAGAAGGCTTGGAAGATAAGTGAGTCCATCAACTCCAACGGCATCACTGAGTATAGAACCACGACCTAAAACTCCTTAATCATCGTCTGAAAAGTCTGCAACATTAACGTTGCAGCCCGAAACGGGTCAGCACATGGAATATGCTGGCAAGGTAACACATAGAGAGTAATGGAATGAAACAGCTATACTATATGCATATTTGGCTGGTGGAAAGCTCTATGGTTACAGTTTTGCGTAAAGCCAATTTTTCCCTACTTCAAAGGAATAATTTATTTAACTATCATGGTAGTTGTTTAAACATTGAGAATGGTTGACAGCATTCTCAATCCCAATTAAGCATCATCATTAAACATAACCCAACAAAATTAATTTAGAGTAACATGTTGAGATTCACATGATAATCCAAGTACTAGATACTCAAGATGTCCATAAATGGGGACACGGCTAACCATGATTAGTTTATTACACTCTGCAGAGGTTTGCGCACTTTTCCCCACAAGACTCGATCGCCTCCGTTTGGTTTCTCGCACTACGTGGTGTTTGAGAAGACGGATGACCGAGACATAGTCTTTCAGAAGCGTTAGCACCTTACGATCGGGTAGACCGTACCACCTACATCCCCTACATCTGCTAGTCTACCACTGTAAGAGTTCGCACGACTTAGTCAACTATGCTAGAGCCCATAATAGCTTGTGGCTGCACACGGAAGTTTCTAGTATGAATAGTCTCATGATCCCTTTGAGCCTGGGTGGCAGTCCAAAAGAAAACAGGCAAGTCCTGGAATACCCAGGTGCCTCAATCCACCCAGTTGTGTGTTTAAGTTGCCACCTTAGATAAACCATTAATTAACAAACTCACATCTATCATGGATATCACTCACCCAATCCACGTCTACTAGTATAGCATGGCATAATAAGCAAACGTAGAAGTAACTCCCAAAGGTTTGATAATAAACAGGTAATAGGTACTACCTCATCTACTTCCCATCCCACAATTTAATTAGATCCTAATCATGCAATGTGTGAGGATTGATCTAATGCAATAAAACAGGATAGTAGAAAAAGTATAATCAAAGTGTTACTTGCCTTGCTGATGATTCGGGAAACCTAGAGATTCGAAGTAACAAGCGGCGCACTCTGGGTATTCTATTACAGACAAACAAACAAGCATACAATAAGTACTCATCTAATGCACAGGTAAAACTCAAATAAGAGATCTAACCAGAAGGTTCAACTTAAGAACTCCGGTTGGCAAAAAGAATCAAATCGAACGAAGCAACGAAAGTCAAATGGCGAAAGAAAACAACTTCATTCTAGTAATCTGGATCTAGGGCAAATTTTATAGTAGCAAAATCTTGTTTAAGTTGGTTAAAGGGTTTCGAGACGAAACTCTAGGCACTTGAATCGCCTGATTCCGATGAACGAGCGAAAAGTTACACTAGAGCGAAAATCGGATCAGGAATCGCGATCAGAAAAATCGCGGATTTAATCCGAGAAAAAGAAAATCGACGAACGTTCGCTAGAACGAACGAACGGACGAACGCTCGCTATTTAAATAAACCGGAAAAACTGATCTATTTAAAAAACCAAATCTAAAAAAACCGACGGAAAAACCGACGAAAACCGATCTATTTTTAAAAAAAAACGATGGCACGGAAGTCGAGGCGCGGAGAACCTCGGGCGGCGGAATCCGGCGGCGGCGGCGGTGCAGGCGGGCGGCGGTGGCGGCGCGTGGGGCACGGGGTGGCTAGGGTTTGCTGGGGCTGGGGCTGGGCCTCTCCCCGGCTTATAAAGCCCGCCCGGGCCGGTGTCCATGTCGAACACGGCCCGTAGGTCGGTGCGCATTTTTTAAAAAAAAATTACGCGCAGAAGAAAAATAAAAAGAAATACTAAACAGACTCCAAAAATTCCAAAATAAATTTTCACGGGCTTCTAAAATCAAGCCGCACAAGGTGAACATTTATTTGGGACCTAAATGCAATTTTGAAAAACGCACATTTTTCCTAAATTCAAATAAAACACCGAAAAACTCCGAAATAAAATCTTATTTGATTTTGTTATTAAATCCTCAATATTTCTTTATTTTGGGAAAGTCATTTTATTCCCTCTCTCATATTTTTGTAATAGAAATAATTGATGATATAATAAATAAAATCAAATGATCCTATTCTCAAAATTTGAGAAAACTCAAATATGAAAATAACGAAATCCCCAACTCTCTCCGTGGATCATTGAGTTGAGTAGAATTTCTAGGATCAACCAAAATGCAAACTAAATATGATATGCATAGATGATCTAATGTATAACATTCCAAATTGGAAATTTGGGATGTTACAAACCTACCCCCCTTAAGATGAATCTCGTCCTCGAGATTCGGGTTGGTTAGAAAATAGGTGAGGGTGGTCCTTGAGTAAATCTTCCTCTCGCTCCCAGGTGGCTTCATACTCCATGTGGTGGCTCCACTGAACTTTGCAAAACTTGATAACCTTGCTACGAGTGACTCGACTGGCAAATTCGAGGATCTTAATTGGTTTCTCCTCGTAGGTCAAATCGTTATCCAACTGAATAGTTTCCAAAGGCACTGTATCTCTCAACGGTATGTCAGCCATCTCCGCGTGACATTTCTTTAACTGAGAAACGTGGAACACATCATGTACTCCTGACAATCCTTCAGGCAATTCCAACTTGTAGGCCACTTCTCCCATACGTTCCAAAACTCGATAGGGTCCTACAAATCGTGGCGCTAACTTCCCTTTAACTCCAAAACGCTTTGTTCCCCGAAGTGGAGATACTTGAAGATAAGCTCTATCTCCGACTTCGTAAACTGTCTCCTTGTGTTTAGAATCTGCATAGCTCTTCTGTCTGGACTGGGCTACCTTGAGCCTATCGCGAATCAACTTCACCTTCTGTTCAGACTCTTTAATCAAATCGGGTCCAAACAACTGGCGGTCTCCAACTTTGTCCCATGATAACGGTGTCCTGCACCTCCTTTCGTACAATGCTTCAAAAGGGGCCATCTTTAAACTGGTTTGGTAACTATTGTTGTAAGAGAACTCTGCATATGGCAAATTATCGTCCCAACTAGATCCATAATCTAGCGCACAAGCTCTCAGCATATCCTCCAAAATCTGATTTACTCTCTCGGTCTGTCCATCTGTCTGTGGATGAAAATTTGTACTGAATTCTAGCCTGGTACCCAAAGTTTCGTGCAACTGCTTCCAGAACTTTGAGGTAAACTGGGTTCCTCTATCTGATACGATACTCCTTGGAACTCCATGCAGACATACGATCCTGGTCATGTATATCTTTGTCAACTTAGCACTGGTCTAAGTGGTCTTTACTGGGATGAAATGAGCTACTTTCATCAATCGATCGACTACAACCCATATCGAGTCATAGCCTGAACGAGTCTTGGGAAATCCCGTGATAAAATCCATGCCTAGCTTATCCCACTTCCATTCGGGTATCGGTAATGGTTGTAACAATCCAGCTGGTTTCTGATGCTCTGCCTTTACTTTCTGACATACATCACAAACTGCTACATACTCCGCAATATCCTTCTTCATTCCGGTGCACCAGAAAATATCTTTCAAATCCAAATACATCTTGGTATTTCCTGGGTGAATTGAATATGGTGAATCGTGTGCCTCTTGCAAAATCAACTTCCTGATCTCCGGGTCATTGGGTACGTAAACGCGGTCTTCAAACCATAGGGTGTCGTGCTCATCCTCACGAAATCCTTTAGCTTTTCCTTTTCTCAGTTTCTCCTTTATAGCGGCAATCTCTTTGTCAGTTTTCTGAGCTTCCCTAATTCTATCCATCAAAGTTGACTAAATCTCCAATGCTGCTACATAGCCTCTCGGAACTATTTCCACATATAGTTCACGAAGATTTTCTGCTAACTCCTTGGGTATTTCTCCCGTCATTAGCGTATTGACATGGCTCTTTACGGCTTAATGCGTCAGCTACTACATTAGCCTTTCCGGGGTGATAATGCAATTTCATATCATAATCCTTGATAAGCTCCAACCATCTCGTTTGTCTGAGATTCAACTCCTTCTGTGTGAAAATGTACTTCAAACTCTTATGATTTGTGTACACCTCACAATGATTTCCAATCAGAAAATGTCTCCATGTTTTCAATGCATGTACTACGGCTGCTAACTCTAAATCATGCGTGGCATAATTCAACTCATGAGGCTTCAGTTGTCTTGAGGCATATGGAACAACTCTCCCTTCCTGCATAAGCACTGCTCCAAGTCCTCGACGTGAAGCGTCGCAATACACCTCATAATCTTTGGTTTGGTCTGGCAAAATCAACACTGGTGAGGTAACCAAACGTTTCTTCAACTCCTGGAAACTAGCCTCACATTCCTCCATCCATATGAACTTGGTATCTTTCTTCAACAACTCAGTCATAGGCTTCGCAATCTTTGAGAAATTCTTAATAAATCTCCGGTAGTATCCTGCGAGTCCAAGAAAACTCCGGATCTCTCCAACTGTTGTTGGGGCTTCCCACTTGGTCACGGTATCAACTTTAGTGGGATCAACTGCTATACCTTCTCCAGATATAACATGTCCGAGGAATCCTACTTCCTTCAACCAAAACTCACATTTGCTGAACTTGGCATATAATTGATGTTCTCTGAGCTTTCCAAGTACTAGTCGCAAATGTTCCTTATGCTCCTCTTCATTCTTTGAATAAACCAGGATATCATCAATGAACACTACGACAAACTTATCCAGGAACTCCATAAACACTTTGTTCATCATGTTCATAAAATAGGCAGGTGCGTTAGTCAGACCAAATGACATAACGGTATACTCGTACAGCCCATACCTGGTGGTAAAAGCTGTCTTAGGAATATCCTGTTCTCGAATCTTCAACTGGTGGTATCCTGATCGCAGATCGATCTTGGAAAATACCTTAGATCCTTGCAATCGATCAAATAGATAGTTGATCATTGGTAGTGGGTACTTGTTTTTGATCGTTACTTCATTCAATCCTCGATAATCAACAACCATCCTTAACGATCCATCCTTCTTTTCTACCAGAAGTACTGGCGATCCCCAAGGTGAAGAACTTGGGCGAATATATCCCTTGTCCAGTAACTCCTTAATCTGCTTCTTAATTTCCACCAAATCCTTTGCTGGCATCCTATATGGTCTCTTTGATATTGGCCCTATGCCTGGCAATAGCTCAATCAGAAACTCAATATCTCTATCCGGTGGCATGCCTGGCAACTCCTCTGGAAATACTTCAGGAAAATCCCTTACCACTGGTACTTCCTCCTGCACAACTCCTGTTAAGCAATTTACTTGAGTCCTCTTTGGCACATGTCGGGATACATACTTGATCCTTCTCCCTTCTGGGGTGGTAAGCAAAATTGACTTACTAGCACATTCAATATTCCCTTCATACTTTGATAACCAATCCATGCCTAATATCACTTCCAATCCTTGGGATTCCAATACTATTAGGTCTGAGGGAAAAACATAGTTACCAATCCTTAATGGTAACCGATCACACCATAGACTAGCCACATACTCTGCTCCAGGCGAGGTTACTAACATGGGTGACCTAAGGGCTTGGGTTGATAGGTTATACTTATCCACAAATCCCCTTGAGATGTATGAATGCGATGCACCAGTATCAAAAAGAACGAGTGCAGTAAATGACTTAACCAAAAACTTACCTATTACTGCATCAGGCTGAGCTTCAACCTCCTCCACGCTAACGTGGTTCACATGTCCCCTGTTGAAAGGGTTCGGCTTCTTCTCAGAACTTCCATTGCCATTTTGGCCTTCAGGACATTCATTGGCATAATGTCCGGTCTTCTGACACTTAAAGCAAGTGACTTGGCTTAGGTCTTTCTTGGCTGGGGTTGATGGGTTGGTGCGATTCTGGCAGTTGCTTCCTCCATTGCCATTTCCATTCTTGGTGCCATTGTGATTGTGCGAGGTACCTCCTCCATGGGTATGCTGAAAATGTCCTCTCGGTCTAGGGGTAAGACGTGGCTTCTGCTGAGCTCCTGAATTGTACTTTCCTTGTCCATACTTCCTCTTGCGATTCTCAATTTGCTGCTGCTTGCCTTCAATCATAAGAGCACGATCTACCAACTCCTGGTAGTTGTTGAAGGTGGCTACCATCAACTGCATGCTCAACTCATCATTCAGTCCTTCCAGAAACTTCTCCTGCTTAGCTGCATCTGTAGCGACGTCATCTGGGGCATAACGTGCTAACTTACTAAATTCCTCCACGTACTGGCCAACTGTCCGTCCTCCTTGGCGCAAGTTGCGAAACTCACGCTTCTTCATGGCCATAGCTCCTGCTGAAACATGTGCAGTACGAAAAGCCTGCTGAAACTGGTCCCATGTGACAGTGTCGACTGGGAAAGTGGCTGTGAAATTCTCCCACCATGATGCTGCCGGTCCTTCTAACTGATGTGCGGCAAACTTCACCTTCTCCGCATCTGTGCATCCTGCTGTGGTCAACTACCTAGCTGTCTTGTGGAGCCAATCATCTGCTACTATCGGCTCGGCGCTACTGGAAAACACCGGCGGATTCAGCCTAAGAAAACGGGCTAAGTGGTCAACAGGTGGTGGTGGTGGTGGTGGTGGGTTGTTGTTGTTGTTCCCCTAATTCTGATTCTAGACTAGCAACTGCATCAATGTGTTCTGCTGCTGGATCAACTGGGTGAGCTCCGGTGGAAAGGCAAATCCGGGGTCACGTCTCGGAGGCATCTGAGGGTTTAGAAAAGATGAGATGTAAGAATAGAGGGGGTCTAAAGAGAAAACACTACCCATATGCACATGAGGCAAAACAAACAATTCACTTCATTCAATCAAACAAGGGCATACAATCGATCTAACTATCGCAAAAGTGCTCGGACTACTATATTTACATGGTGGACTACTACTACTGATGAGGTGGTCTACTAGAAATATTCTTCGGTTGCAGACTCCATGATATCTGCTCCAGCTTCATCAACATAGTCATCATCGCTACTATCTGGTTCCGAGTCGGTGCCGTCGATGATGATGTAGTCTTCCGGGCTAATTTCCTTGGGTTCTTTGTCTTCATCTACTAGCGTAGGGCCTCCCATAAATATTCCAATCTTCTTGATCAGGTCGTCATTCTTCTCCACCAATACTTCAATTTCCTCTTCATAATCTTCACGTGTAGCCTTGAGTTCTTCCTCCAGTTCCTTGATTCTAGTCTTAGCCTTCTTCAGATCTATCATGTCGGTGCACATCTGGTTCTCCTATCATCGAATGTGCTGGTTTAACTCCTGGATAAAAGCTGCGATTGATCTATCCTTCCTGGTGCTGATCATCTCCCAGTGTTCATCTCGGCGCCCACCAATCTGGTAGATAGTATCCTTGAGATCCTTGCGTTAGACTTCTCCAATGCGTCCCATGGCGATATGAGATGCCATGCTCTTTCCTAGACTCCAAGTTGGTGCATCAAAAGAAAACTCTATGGGCTCAGTGACTGGCATGAACGTCCTTCCTGGAACTTGAACTTGAATCATCCAGCGCTCTTCTTCAGGTAAAGTGGCGTTGTAGGTTCCTGTGAAGCTTGGTACTCCTATATTCAGGTATCTAGTGACTTCCTTCAAGTGACGTTCAAAGGGTGTATCTTCATCCGGTTGCGTGAACTTATTCCTTGCATCCGCCATCCTAAAGAGTAGAAAAGATGAGGAGTCAGAAATGAGAAGAGAGTGAATAGTGATCTAGGTCTTTAGCTTAGTGGTCGTGTCCTACAGTCAGCGTGTGCTCTGATGCCATCTCTGTAGCGACCAGACCTCAAACAGTCTGATCTCTGTGCTCAGGTGTCATCCCTCGATCAGTAATGCTGACACCACATAGTACTCGGAGGATTTATAACAGAGTAGCAATCACACACTTATTACATCGAGTGACTCAATAGAGAACTTATTACAATAAATATGGCTTAAGGCCATCTAATAACGATAACAGCGGAAGGCTTGGAAGATAAGTGAGTCCATCAACTCCAACGGCGTCACTAGGTATAGAACCACGACCTAAAACTCCTTAATCGTCGTCTGAAAAGTCTGCAACATTAACGTTGCAGCCCGAAACGGGTCAGCACATGGAATATGCTGGCAAGGTAACACATAGAGAGTATTGGAATGAAACAGCTATACTATATGCATATTTGGCTGATGGAAAGCTCTATGGTTACAGTTTTGCGTAAAGCCAATTTTTCCCTACTTCAAAGGAATAAATTTATTTAACTATCATGGTAGTTGTTAAACATTGAGAATGGTTGACAGCATTCTCAATCCCAATTAAGCATCATCATTAAACATAACCCAACAAAATTAATTTAGAGTAACATGTTGAGATTCACATGATAATCCAAGTACTAGATACTCGATGTCCATAACCGGGGACACGGATAACCATGATTAGTTTATTACACTCTGCAGAGGTTTGCGCACTTTTCCCCACAAGACTCGATCGCCTCCATTTGGTTTCTCCCACTACGTGGTGTTTGAGAAGACGGATGACCGAGACATAGTCTTTCAGAAGCGTTAGCACCTTACGATCGGGTAGACCGTACCACCTACATCCCCTACATCTGCTAGTCTACCACTGTAAGAGTTTGCACGACTTAGTCAACTATGCTAGAGCCCATAATAGCTTGTGGCTGCACACGGAAGTTTCTAGTATGAATAGTCTCATGATCCCTTTGAGCCTGGGTGGCGGTCCAAAAGAAAACAGGCAAGTCCTGGAATACCCAGGTGCCTCAATCCACCCAGTTGTGTGTTTAAGTTGCCACCTTAGATAAACCATTAATTAACAAACTCACATCTATCATGGATATCACTCACCCAATCCACGTCTACTAGCATAGCATGGCATAATAAGCAAACGTAGAAGTAACTCCCAAAGGTTTGATAATAAACAGGTAATAGGTACTACCTCATCTACTTCCCATCCCACAATTTAATTAGACCCTAATCATGCAATGTGTGAGGATTGATCTAATGCAATAAAACTGGGTAGTAGAAAAAGTATAATCAAAGTGTTACTTGCCTTGCTGATGATCTGGGAAACCTAGAGATTCGAAGTAACAAGCGGCGCACTCTGGATATTCTATTACAGACAAACAAACAAGCATACAATAAGTACTCATCTAATGCACAGGTAAAACTCAAATAAGAGATCTAACCAGAAGGTTCAACTTAAGAACTCCGGTTGGCAAAAAGAATCAAATCGAACGAAGCAACGAAAGTCAAACGGCGAAAGAAAACAACTTCGTTCTAGTAATCTGGATCTAGAGCAAATTTTACAGTAGCAAAATCTTGTTTAAGTTGGTTAAACGGATAGAGGGTTTCGAGACGAAACTCTAGGCGCTTGAATCGCCTGATTCTGATGAACGAGCGAAAAGTTATACTAGAATAAAAATCGGATCAGGAATCGCGATCAGAAAAATCACGGATTTAATCCGAGAAAAAGAAAAACGACGAACGTTCGCTAGAACGAATGAACGGACGAACGCTCGCTATTTAAATAAACCAGAAAAACTGATCTATTTAAAAAAACCAAATCTAAAAAAAACGACGGAAAAACCGACGAAAACCGATCTATTTTTTTATAAAAAAAACCGATGGCACGGAAGTCGAGGCGCGGCGAACCTCGGGCGGCGGAATCCGGCGGCGGCGGCGGCGCGTGGGGCACGGGGCGGCTAGGGTTTGCTGGGGCTGGGGCTGGGCCTCTCCCCGGCTTATAAAGCCCGCCCGGGCCGGTGTCCAGGTCGGACATGGCCCGTAGGTCGGTGCGTATTTTTTTAAAAAAAATTACGCGCAGAAGAAAAATAAAAAGAAATACTAAACGGACTCCAAAAATTTCGAAATAAATTTTCACGGGCTTCTAAAATCAAGCCACACAAGGTGAACATTTATTTGGGACCTAAATGCAATTTTGAAAAACGCACATTTTTCCTAAATTCAAATAAAACACCGAAAAACTCTGAAATAAAATCTTATTTGATTTTATTATTAAATCTTCAATATTTATTTATTTTGGGAAAGTCATTTTATTCCCTCTCTCATATTTTTGTAAAAGAAATAATTGATGATAAAATAAATAAAATCAAATGATCCTATTCTCAAAATTTGAGAAAACTCAAATATGAAAATAACGAAATCCCCAACTCTCTCCGTGGGTCATTGAGTTGCGTAGAATTTCTAGGATCAACCAAAATGCAAACTAAAATATGATATGCATAGATGATCTAATGTATAACATTCCAAATTGGAAATTTGGGATGTTACAGTGTGATAGCCCCAAGGTGGGCGCCAACTGTCGTGGGTTTGTCACGGCAGATGTCCTCATGAAAGGACTTAGTCGTGGAGCCATCACTACGGGTTAGCTTAAAGGGGTTAAACCGGAGAAGGGCCACGAGGGGTTTTATACTAGTTCGGCCCCTTCGATGAAGGTAAAAGCCTATGTCTAGTTGTGCTTGGTATTGCTGGGGTTTGGATGACCAGGGAGCGAATCCGCTTTGCCTGGCTCTCAAGTTGTTGTCTCTTCTCCTTAAACCACTGCCGGGTCGTCCCTTTATATACATAGGTTGACGCCCGCCGGTTTACAAAGTCCGGAGGCCGGATCATAAACGTGTCCGGCTCGGTCTCTATTCCTTCTAACTTACAATACAAGTTATATGAAAGAATCAGTTTACATCTACAGGCCATAACCCGCCTTTAGGCCTTGGGCCTTCGTAAAGCGCCACCATCCTCATGTCTTTATGGGCTTCTATATTCATGGAATTAACCCGGCCACTCCTAGCCGGTTTACCTCCAGTAGTCATATCCCCAACAGGTACAATAGTGATCCAGGAGTGGATCACTGGACAGCGGTCAAAATTATCCTTAGTGGACTAAGCAAATATTTCTTGGTTATGGAGGTGATAAAAGAGTTCGTCGTAAAGAGTTACATCGCTGCAAGCTTTTGACACCGATCTAGATGACTCTAAGTCTCGATCTAGATACATATTGAAAGTGGGAGCAATTAGCTAGAGTAGCTCCATGCAGAGTATTGTAGGCATAGAAATTTGCAAAATACATACGGATCTGAATGTTGCAGACCCGAAGACTAAACTTCTCTCACAAGCAAAACATGATCACTCTTTGGGTGTTAATCACATAGCGATGTGAACTAGATTATTGACTCTAGTAAACCCTTTGGGTATTAGTCACATGAATATGTGAACTAATCACATAAAGATGTGAACTATTGGTGTGAAATCACATGACGATGTGAACTAGATTATTGACTCTAGTGCAAGTGGGAGACTCAAGGAAATATGCCCTAGAGACAATAATAAAATTGTTATTTATATTTCCTTATATCACGATAAATGTTTATTATTCATGCTAGAATTGTATTAAACAGGAAACTTAGTACATGCGTGAAGACATAGACAAACAGAGTGTCCCTAGTATGCCTCTACTTGACTAGCTCGTTAATCAAAGATGGTTAAGTTTCCTAGCCATAGACATGTGTTGTCATTTGATGAATGGGATCACATCATTAGAGAATGATGTGATGGACAAGACCCATCTGTTAGCTTAGCACTATGATCGTTTAGTTTATTGCTATTGCTTTCTTCATGACTTATACATGTTCCTCAGACTATGAGATTATGCAACTTCCGAATACAGGAGGAACACCTTGTGTGCTATCAAACGTCACAATGTAACTGGGTGATTATAAAGATGCTCTATAGGTGTCTCTGATGGTGTTTGTTGAGTTGGCATAGATCGAGATTAGGATTTGTCACTCCGTGTATCGGAGAGGTATCTCTGGGCCCTCTCGGTAATGCTCATCACTGTAAGCCTTGCAAGCAATGTGACTAATGAGTTAGTTGCGGGATGATGCATTACAGAACGAGTAAAGAGACTTGCCGGTAACAAGATTGAACTAGGTATGATGATACCGACGATCGAATCTCGGGCAAGTAACATACCGATGACAAAGGAAACAACGTATGTTATTATGCGGTTTGACCGATAAAGATCTTCATAGAATATGTAGGAACCAATATGAGCATCCAGGTTCCGCTATTGGTTATTGACCGGAGATGAGTCTCGGCCATGTCTATATAGTTCTCGAACCCGTAGGGTCCGCACGCTTAACGTTCAATGACGATCGGTATTATGAGTTTATGTGTTTTGATGTACCGAAGGTAGTTCGGAGTCTCGGATGAGATCACGGACATGACGAGGAGTCTTGAAATGGTCGAGACATAAAGATTGATATATTAGATGACTATATTCGGACACCGGAATGGTTCTGAGGTGTATCGGGTATTTATCGGAGTGCTAGAAGGGTTATCGGAACCATCGGGGAAGTTATGGGCCTTATTGGGCCTTAAGGGGGAGAGAAAGAGCAGCCAAGGGCTGCCCCCCCATGGGCCTAGTCCGAATTGGACTAGGGGGGCGCCCCCTCCTTCCTGCTCCTTCCCCTCTCCTTCCTTCTTCTCCTAGTAGGACTAGGAAAGGGGGGGTCCAACTCCTACTAGGAATAGGATTGCCCCCCTCGGGCGCGCCCTATAGGGCCGGCCGGCCTCCCCCTTGCTCCTTTATATACGGGGGCAGGGGCACCCTAGAACACACAAGTTGACAACTATTTTAGCCATGTGCGGTGCCCCCTCCATAGAAACACACCTCGGTCATATTTTGTCGTAGTGCTTAGGCGAAGCCCTGCGTCAGTAACTTCATCATTTCCATCAACACGCCGTCGTGCTGACGAAACTCTCCCTCGGCCTCAGATGGATCTAGAGTTCGAGGGACGTCACCAAGCGGAACGTGTGCAGATCGCGGAGGTGCCGTGCGTTCGGTACTTGATCAGTTGGATCGCGAAGACGTTCGACTACATCAAGCGTGTTACTTAAACGCTTCTGCTTTCGGTCTACGAGGGTACATGGACACACTCTCCCCACTCGTTGCTATGCATCTCCTAGATAGATCTTGCGTGATCATAGGAAATCTTTTGAAATACCGCGTTCCCCAACAGCAATTGCTTTCCTCGCTCGAACTCATTTGCTTTGGTTTGTGTTCGTCCCGTGTGTTCGAGACCATATGGTGTGACACATATGAGCTATCCTATCTATATCTATCTATGTCAAGTACTTTATGTTAGTAATCATTTGTGAGATATATCTTGTTTATTCTCTCATTCATATGCTCACATAGTATCACTTGCATGCTTTCATCTTCTATCTATGCAAGTATGGTTTGGTCTATAAAATATAGGGGGAGTGTGGATCCTATATGTGTGCACTTTGCATTCCAAAAGCATATTTAAAATAGTGCACACATCTAGGTAGAGCATGTCTATATTTTGTAGATTGTGGGGTTGCACACCTGTTCTTGCTATATCCTTTGTGCAAATCCCACGTTGTCATGAATCCACCAAAAAGGGGGAGATTGTTAGGACATATTTCTCCCTAAGTGGTTTTGGTGATTGATGACAACAAGTTTGTAGACTAATTGTGTGCATTGAGCTTTTCAGACTATCAAGCATATGGCACAAGACGATTCGTGCCCCTCGAAGTTTCAAGAGAAGACAGTTTTCTTTCTCGTGATTCTTTTCTGCTGGACTTGAGTCGTAGGGAAAACCCTACTATCAAGAGGGGGTTCGCACCGGAAAGTTTTGGGTGGAATCAACACGCACACTTTTCTTGCACCCATCATTTCCTTGGAGTTGTCCCCTGTTTGCATCGGAGTAGGGGAGAAGAGCCACAAGCGGTAGTACCGCTGGTTGTAGCGATAGTACCGCCTATAGGCGGTATAGTGCCGCTGTAACCGCCGTTCGCACTACCGCTCGTGGCTGGGACCTCGATTTGTTATGTCGGGTCCTACGGTGGTGTCTCTGGGTGACTACCGTGCTACCCGTTTGTCCTCAGAAAATGGGCGGTTGTAGCAGCGGTAGTACCGCTCCTACTACCGCGGCTACCACCGCCCATTCCTCTGTTTTTCTCCCATGTTCTTCTTTCTCCTGTGTATCCTGTAAGGAGCGGTAGTACCGCTCGTCTGCGGGCTGTGAGATGTATAACGGTTGGATTTATCCCCCCACTATAAAAGGGGGTCTTCTTCCCCAAGAAGATTCACCTCTTCCTACCCTAACTTCATTGTTGCTCCAAAACTCATTTTCACCTGATCTTTCTCCCTAGCCCGTCAAACTTGTTGATTTTCTAGGGATTGGTTGAGAAGGCCCGGATCTACACTTCCACCAAGAGAAATTTGATTTCCCCCACTAATCCCTTGCGAATCTTGCTACTCTTGGGTGTTCGAGCACCCTAGACGGTCGAGGTCACCTCGGAGCCACATTTCATTGTGGTGAAGCTCCGTGGTGTTTTTCGGAGCCTCCAATCAAGTTGTGGAGAATGCCCCAACCTTGTTTGTAAAGGTTCGGTTGCCGCCTTCAAGGGCACCACTAGTGGAATCATGGCATCTCACATTATGTGAGGGCGTGAGGAGAATACGGTGGCCCTAGTGGCTTCTTGGGGAGCATTGTGTCTCCACACCGCTCCAACGAAGACGTACCCCTCAAAGGGAAGGAAATTCCGTAACACATCCTCGTCTCCACCGGCTCCACTTGTGGTTATCTCTTACCTTTATTTTGTGCAAGCTATTGTAGTGTTGTATCCTTTGCTTGCTATTGTAGTTGTCATTGCTAGCATCATATAGGTTGCTCACCTAGTTGCAAATCTAGACAACCTATTTGTTGCTAACCCTAATTTGTTAAGAAAAGTTAAATTTTGGTAGTTGCTTATTCACCCCCTCTAGTCAACCATATTGATTCTTTCAGTTTTGCTTTACATAAGAGTTCGTCTAGGTTTATCCTTTGCTACCAAAAGGATTGGGTCACCTTGCTGCACATTTGCTACACTTATTACTCGTTACCCGTTACGGATTATCTTACTACCAAACTATCTATTATCGATAATTTCAGTGCTTGCAGAAAATACCTTGCTAAAAACACTTACCATTTTATTCTGCTGCTCGTTGGATCGACACTCTTAATTATCGAGAGGTCTACAATCGATCCCCTGTACTTGTGGGTCATCAGCATAACATCTTGAGATTTTATGAAGTCACCACAGACGCCTCGCAGTCGACGGGAATGTCTTCTCCCGCTGAACGAACATCACCGAAGTCTGAAATAAAACCAGAAATAATACGAGCACCAACGTCAAGTCTAGGACTTGAACTCTGGTGGGCTGGCGACACCACCGTCCTCCTAACCATCTAAAGATGTCTTAGCGTTACCTACATGAGCCTTTTGCAGTGTCTATCCCTTATGTGGCTGAAATATAATTTTGCCATCACTCGAGTCATGTGAGAAACAACGAGAGATATGTTTGTTCTTCCTTAAGACATTTTCTTCCCCAACAAATTTCACCTCCCCTGGCGTGATTTATTTTCCTCCGAGCCTTCGACCTACCCAGCCCTAACAACTTGCTCCCGCCCGCGCTCCCCCACCGCGGTTGTCGGCACTATCCCACACACCTCACCACCCTGCCCTCACATGTATTGCTGTCGCCCTATCCATCCCACTAACCCACTCCCCTCCTTTTCTAGGGTCGACGACGACTCTTCGTACCCCCCTTTCCCTTCCCACACCAGTCGGCCCTCTTCCTCGTCTCTGTCTGGGACGTCACAACCCTCTGCCGCTCCTAGCGCATCCCCATCTCCGGCGAGGTCATGACTCGGTTGCCCCTAGGTGGGCGTTCCTCGCTGGCGCTCGTCACGGCGCCTCGATCTTCAGTCTCGTGCGAAATCGACTGACGCGAGCGAAAATTTGAGGCACCTAATATTTAGCAAACACACTTTTGCAGATGTCACCTGGGCGAACCCTAGACATCGGAACAAAATTCCGCACAAGTACTCAAATATTCTTTTTGTTATATATAAGACTTTGGCGGGCGAAGAGAGTGAACAAGACACTAAAGCCCATGATATGATGAATTTCCACGGGTGCTTACTTGCGTTCCCCCTGCTATTGTAAAATTCTGATAGAGCAAACAAATTTGTTACGTACCACGTAAGATGTAACTGTAATTAGCGAAGAAGCAACAGCCGCCAGTAATCGTTTGGCTGATTCCACATGTCACTCTGGGTCTAGCCATGGCAAAAGCACCAACAACAGATCGGCCGATCAATCAGCCAACACGGTCATTTTCCACGACGCAGGCAAAATACCAAGTCATCATTCCAGCAACAGCTCAAGACACATGTGTTCCAAATTAGCACTGCGTCAAATGAGATCTCTGTTCAGTCCACCAAACGGAGAGATTCCCCGTGTGGCAGACTCCATGATCGAGACGTGCGCCGTGTTCCGAACGACCTATTCGTGCCGTCGCCCCGGCCGGCCGGCTGACGCGGATGGAGAAGAGTCCCTCCCGGCCGGCATCTGGCGCCTCCACCTTGTTCCCTGGCCACAGCACACGCGCCAAACGCACACCGGCCTTTGAAAACTTCGCCGCCTTTGTCCGCTTGCAGCTGCAACGACCCGTGCGTGCCAGCCAGCGCCATGCATGCAGCCATATCCCGGGCTCCTTAATTCACGTCAAGAAATCACAGAGCTCTCAGTCCAGCATACCGGGGTTCAGTGAGCTGTGCTCGATCTTCATCACATCATGGGGAGGATTCCTGCCGTGGCTGCTGCCGTCATAGTGGCCTTACTGGTGTGCTGCTCGTGTGGGGTTCGAGGTAAGGAGGACGACGATGTGCTGGACTCCCTCGTCGATTTCCTGACCAAGCTCGCCGGTGGCGACCAGAAGACGGCGGGCGACTTCGGCTGGGACGCGTCGACCGACCCCTGCGACGGCACCGGCGGCCGCAACGGCAGCGACTCGAAGTGGGGAGGGACCGTCAAGTGCTTCGAGAACGGCGCGAGCAACGCCGGCCTGATCAAGGTTATCGATCTCCAGTCCCTGGGTCTCAGCGGCACCATCGACGCGGAGTTGCTCTGCGCCGCGCCGGCGCTCCGCGTGGTGAGCCTGCAGAACAACACGCTGCGCGGCGGCCTCCCCGCGGGCGTCTCGGCCTGCTCGGGCCTCACCCACCTCTACGTCGACCGCAACCAGCTCTCCGGCGCCCTGCCGAGCTCCCTTGGCAACCTCAGGAAGCTCCACGTGCTCGACGTCTCCAGGAACGACTTCTCCGGCGAGATCCCCGCCGGCCTCAGCGCCGTCCGCGGCCTCATAAGGTTCAACGCCAACGACAACCACCTCCAAGGCACCATTCCTGATTTCGATCTCGACAAGTTCGAGACCTTCAACGTGTCCAACAACAACCTCACCGGACCTATCCCCAAGAAGACCGGACGCTTCCGCGACGACAGCTACGCGGCCAACGCCGCCGGCATGTGCGGAGAGCCCGTGTTCTCCCCGTGTCCCTCCGGGGAGAGCAAATCAAAGAAGACGCGAAGGATCCTCATGTACCTCGGGTACGTCCTCCTCGGCGCCGTCATCGTGGCATTCGTCGTGTACAAGCTCTGCTCCAGGAAGAGGAACAAGCTGGGAAAGAAGGCCATGGTTGGCAAGGACATGTTCGACAGCAGCAACCCGACGACGACGACGACAAGCAAGTCGGCGTCGGCCTACTCGCTGCCGGCTTCGGCGGAGCGGAGCCCGGCGCGCAAGGGCGCGGCGTCGACGTCGCTGGTGGTGCTGCGGCGTTCGGGCACGGCCTCGGTCACGTCGACGGCGGCGGCCGCGGCGGCCAAGGACCTGCGGTTCGAGGACCTGCTCAAGTCTCCCGCGGAGCTGCTGGGGCGCGGGCGGTACGGGAGCTCGTACAAGGTGGCGGTGCCCGGCGGGGCGGCGCTGGCGGTGAAGCGGGTGAAGGACGCGTCGGTGAGCGACGACGAGTTCCGGCGGCGGATGGAGCGGGTCGCGCGCGCGAGGCACCCGGCCGTCCTGCCGCCGCTTGCATTCTACTGCGCCGCGCAGGAGAAGCTGGTGGTCTACGAGTTCCAGAGCAACGGCAGCCTCCACAGGCTACTCCACGGTATGCCCCTTCGCTCCTCTCGTTACAATATAATGTCAGAGAAGAGAAAATACAATCTGCCCCACATCACATAGATTCAAACAAGAAAGTTTCAACACTTGGAACATCATATTATCCAAAATTAAGATAATTTTGTACACGAAAGAAGAGATTAGATCCGTTCACTGGATGTATGGTCTGAAAGTTGGAAATTCGAATTTCTTTTAGGAAAGAAACGCCAAGAATTCACCAATTCGAAGTGACTTATTTCTTGTATGGAATGCAGACATATATACAGTTTTCTTTTTTGCGGGGGCAGACATATATATAGTTGAGTTGTAGTACAAATTAGAGAATATCATATGGGCAATCTTGTGGCTAGTTGCCCTCATGCACATTTTTGTAGCAATCGTCATGAACAATCTGCTAACACATGCCAACTTTTATGAATTCTTCCAGAAGATAAACATTTCCTGATTCTTTCATCGTGCATTAGTTCTTGTAAGATTATGCTACCTCGAGCATTAGTTCGTAGCAAAATGTTATTCCGAGCGAAGAAAATAACGATGTTCTTCTCGATGATTATTTGCAGGCTCTATAGAGAGCAGCCAGGCCCCCCTTGACTGGCCGGCGCGCCTTCACATTGCTACAAAGGTGGCCGACGGCATGGCCTTCTTACACGCCGCCATGCGCGGCGACGGCGCGAGCTCCTACGCCTCCTCCACGTCCTCCTCCATCGACTCTGCGGCGGCGGCGGAAGGCGCCATCGCCCACGGTGCCCTCAAGTCCACCAACATCCTCTTCACGGCCGGCATGGAGCCCTGCATCAGCGAGTACGGCGTCGTCGCGCCGCCGCTGGCCGCCGCCGTCGGCAGCAGCCGGAGCTCCGGCCTCCGCGCGGACGTGCGCGCCTTCGGCGTGCTTCTGCTGGAGCTGCTCACGGGGAAGGCCACGGCGGCGCAGGGCGACGGCGCGGAGCTGGCGCGCTGGGTGACCTCGGTGATCCAGGAGGAGTGGACCGCCGAGGTGTTCGACCGCGCGCTGCTCTCCCGCGACGGCGTCAGCGAGCAGCGGATGGTGCGGCTGCTGCAGGTCGCCATGAGGTGCATCGACGCCTCGCCCGGCGAGGTGCCGCCGACCATGAGGGAGGTCGCCGGGATGATCAATGCCATTCGCGAGGAGGACGACAGGTCTGTGTCCATGGAAGCGTGACAGGAGCACCGAACCAATCGGCAGTCTGAGAGTTCTCCAACCTCTGATCGGTGCTATATATATGTGTGTAAGCATATCTAGTTAGTTGCATTTGAGATCATATTCATCACACTCCCATTTTGTACTTTCCTTCACTCAGTGACTACAGAGAACTCTAGTCTTAATTTTTCCGTTTATATGGATACCAACATTGCACACACACAGTTGTGTGCATCATACACAACTGTTCATGGAAATAATATTCACGCTCAACGAACTACTCGCTCTTATCTGATTGTAAGATTTGGCTAGCAAACTTTTTGTAACCAAAGATAATACTATTGACGGTGAGCGTGCTTGGATCCAGGATTGTTTTTTTTTTTTTGAGAAACCGGCTGAAGCACCATCTTTTCATATACTCCCTCCGTTCCTAAATATAAGTCTTTATAGAGATTTCACTATGGACCACATACATATGTATCTATATGCATTTTAGAATATAGATTCACTCATTTTGCTTTGTATGTGGTCCATAGTGGATTCTCTCCAAAGACTTATATTTAGAAATGGAGGGAGTAGAAGATAACAAAATGACAGCCTTTGCACAAAGCATCGCCGGTCAAAAAAGAAAATTACAATCAATATTGATGAACCCCTTGCGCATGCCTCCAACGTCTGTCACCTGACTCTGGCACCACCGAAGGAAAATGGGACGAATCACCTCTTCACCCGAGCTCGATGCGGCTCCATGGTTGATATGCAACTTTGCGAACCTTCAAAGTGATTTACCAAAGGCCATTGAAAGATCTGGCCGGGGTAGCACCCATGACACGCCATCGAACTCCAGATCTGACACCCCCGCACGACTAAGAGCCGGAGAAGGAAACCATACGTGCTAACCACCAACCACGATCCCAACACATGATCCATCTTCCAGATGTCGTCGATGTAGACCACTATCTACATCCGCTTCTGGACTACCTCCCAAGCTCCACATCGGCGATGGAGCGGATGTCATCGCAAAGGTGGAGCCGAGGACACAAGTCCATCACAAGGATGTCATCGTCGTGGCATCTCTTCTTATAAAGACTAGTTCTCAAATCCATCACCGACCATAAAGCTGATTATGTCGTCGCCGTGACATCTCCTCTTAAAAAAGACCAGTTCTCAAATCCATCACCGACCATAAAAGCCGATTACATCGTCGCCGTGACACCTCCTTAACATGTGAATTAGTTGCTACTTTAACATGAGAAGTTTTATAAGAAAGAATTGTTGTTATGATGCTAGAAAAAGTGATTGAAATTGTCATTGATCAAACGTGTGCACTTTGCTAGCATTCACACTTCATAAATTATTTTTTTTATCATTTACCTACTTGAGGACGAGTAGAAATTAAGCTTGGGGATGCTGATACGTCTCCAAAGTATCTATAATTTATGAAGTATTCATGCTAATATATTATCATTCTTGAATGTTTTACAATCATTTTATAGCAACTTTATATCATTTTTTGGGACTAATCTATTGACCCAGTGCCTAGTGTCGGTTGTTGTTTTTTGTTTTTTTACATCGCAGGAAATCAATATCAAATGGAGTCCAAACACCGTGAAAATTTTTGTGGATTTTTTATGGACCAGAAGACCACCAGTGGGCCAGAGTAGTACCTGGGGGTGCCCCGGGGGGGGGGGGGCACAACCCACCAGGGTGTGCCTAGAGGCCCAGGCGCGTCCAGATGGGTTGTGCCCACCTCGGTGGCCTCCCACACCACCTCTTCCCCCTATAAATTTCCAAATATTCCAAAACCATCGGGGGTAACCCTAGATGAGAAGTTCCGCCGCCGCAAGGTTCTGTAGCCACCGAAAATCTATCTAGACCCCGTTCCGGCACTCTATCGGAGGGAGGAATCATCATCAGTGGCCATCTTCATCATCCCGGCGGCCACCACGATGAGGAGGGAGTAATCCACCCTCGGGGATGAGGGTTTATACCAGTAGCTATGTGTTTAATCTCTCTCTCTCTCGTGTTCTTGAGATGTCACGATCTTGATGTATCACGGGCTTTGTTAATATAGTCGGATCATATGGTGTTTTCTCCTCTCTATCTTGTTGTGATGAATTGAGTTTTTCCCTTCGAGATTTCGTTGTTATCGGATTGAATACTTTTATGGATTTGAGTGCACTTGATATATGTCTTGCATATGAATACTCGTGGTGACAATGGGGTATCATATTGATTCACTTGATATGTGTTTTGGCACTCAACTCGCGGATTCCCGCGGTGACATTGGGGTAATCTATGCATGGGGGTTGATGCACGTTCTCGTCTTTTGTTTCTCCGGTAGAAATCTTGGGCACTCTTTGAAGTTCTTTGTGTTGGATTGAGTATTATGAATCTGAAATTATTTGGTGTTATTTTAGTACGAACTCTTGGATAGATCGATCAGAAAGAATAACTTCGAGGTGGTTTCATACCCTACAAACAATTTCTTTTTATATTCTCCGCTAGATAGGAACTTTGGAGTGATTTTTCATCGCACGTTGAGGGATGGTTATATGATCCAATTATATTAGCATTGTTGAGAGGTTGCACTAGCGAAAGTACGGACCCTAGGCCTCATTTTCAAGCATTGCAATACCGTTTTGTGCCCGTTTACTATTTGCTACATTGTTGTTTTTATGTATTTAGATTATAAAAATATATTTCTACCATCCATATTACACTTTGATCACCATCTCTTCACCGAACTAGTGCACCTATACAAATTGCCATTGTATTGGGTATGTTGGGGACACAAGATATTTCTTGTATTTGATTGTAGGGTTGTTTGAGGGAGACCATCTTCATCCTACGCCTCCCACAGATTGATAAACCTTAGGTCATCCACTTTAGGGAAAATTGCTATTGTCCTACAAAACTCTGCGCTTGGAGGCCCAACACGTGTCTATAAGAATAAAGTTGCGTAGTAGACATCAAGCTCTTTTCTGGCACCGTTGCTGGGGAGGCTAGGTAAGTGGCACTCACATCCCATCAAGGAAGCTCTTTTCTGGCGTCGTTGCTAGGGAGGTGAGTGCTTCAAGGTATATCTTTAGATCTTGCAATCGAATCTTTTAGTTTCTTGTTTTATCACTAGTTTGGTTTATAAAAGAAAACTACATAAAAATGGAGTTGAAGTTGCATCATATTATTGATCATCTTTATAATATCTTTCGTGAAAATGATGGAAAGGAAAATTGTGCTCAATTGATAGAAGAAGAATTCAATATAATGTTTGGTATAAATGATGAGCATGATTGCAATGTTGTTAGTATGAATTCTTTGAATATCCATGGTGCTAATGATATGCAAAGCCATAAGCTTGGGGATGCCATGTTTGATGAAGATGATATTTTTAGTTCCCCAAGTTTTGATGAGAAAATTTATTATAATGATTGCATGTCTCCTATTTATGATAATTATAATGATGAAAGTGGATTTGGAGAGGTCATGACTTTATTTAGTGATGAATCCACCATTTTGGATGAGGCTTCAATTGACTATGATAACAAAGTTGCTATCTATGATGATTATGGTGATGACATGTATGCTATAAAGAATAATGATAACCACGAAACTTGTCATCATAATTTTAATTTTCACTCTCATGATAGTCATTTTGTTGAGATTGCTCCCACTACTATTGATGAGAAGAAATTTACTTATGGGGAGAATAATAAATTTTCTATGCTTTTGTGTCATGAAAAGAATACTTTATGTGATGGTCATATTGTTGAATTTCTTCATGATGCTACTGAAAAATTATTATGAGGGAGGAACTTATGCTTGTAGGAATTGCAATAATATCAAGTTTCCCCTCTATGTGTTGAAAATCTTGAAGTTGTGCTTGTTTTGCCTTCCTATGCTAGTTGATTCGTGTTCCCATAAATTGTTTGCTCACAAAATCCCTATGCATAGGAAGTGGGTTAGACTTAAATGTGCTTGACATGTGATTCATGATGCTCTCTTTATGTTTCAATCCTTATGTTTTATGCGAGCATCATTGAACTCATCATGCCTAGCTAAAAGGCATTAAAGAAAAGCGCTTGTTGGGAGACAACTCAACACTTTTACCCCCTATTTTTGTGTGTTCACATGATTATGCTACTATAGTAATCATGTTTTACAGATTTTGTTTCGATAAAGTGCCAAGTAAGACCTTTGGGATGGTCTATGGTGATAATTGATTTGATCTTGATGAAAAACAGAAACTTTTGCGCTCAGGAAAATAATTCTTATTTTTAACAGAACGTGATAAAATACTAATTCTTTTTGCAAAAGATTAATAGACAAATTTCCCAGGTTGTCCTAATTTTTCAGAATTTTTGGAGTAGCATAAGTATGGTTGGAGTACAGATTACTACAGACTGTTCTGTTTTTGACACATTCTGTTTTCAATGCATAGTTTGCTTGTTTTCTAGCTTCTATGGCTTATATTGCTCAATATAAATTGTGGAAATGATATGGTACAGTAGGCATTGTGTGAGAAAAATTATGGATCTTGTCTTTGACAGTACCAAAGTGAAACGGTTTGCTCTTTATCATACTAACCTATCTCACGAAGTTTCGTTAAGTTTTGTGTGATTGAAGTTTTCAAATTTTGGGTGAGACATCGATATGAGGAGAATAAGGAGTGACAAGACCCTAAGCTTGGGGATTCCCAAGACACCCCAAGTTAATATTCAAGGAAGATCCAAGAAACTAAGTCCGGGGCATCCCCTCTTTCGTCTCCAACATTATCGGTAACCTCACTTGGAGCTATGTTTTCATTCGTCACATGATATGAGTTTTACTTGGAGCATCATTTTATTTTGTTAGGATTTTCTTGCTGTTATTTATAATAATGTTTTGAATCTTTTATTTCAAAAAAAAATGTCAAGTATAGCCTTTGCCATGCTTATTTTGCAAGTATACATGTTGCTGTTTCAAAACAGAAAGTTTATCATTGTTGCAAAAATTCTCTAGAAAAGTCAGAATGTGATAAAATGTTGAAACTTTTTGCACAATAAGCTCTGATAAATTTTCTATAGTATGGTAAATTTTCATAATTTTTGGAGTTAAATAATTATTGATACTCTTGCATTCTTTACTGACTGTACTATTTTGGCAGATTGTTGTTATGTTTGCATTGTTTGTATAGCCTTATGAATGGTGGTGAGGATGTGGAAGAGCTAGTCATATAGTCCTTTAAGCTTGATTCCTTTTATCGGTTAGCAAGGAGTTTGAAGCTTGAGTACTTTGAAGAGCATTTAAGAACAGGTCATAAGCAATTCTAAGTGGCAGAGATGACTCATGGGACCTCGTCAGATAAGCATATCCTATGGTAAATGTGGTACCTGGTCCAGTCAACTTGGAAGAAGAAACTGACCACTAGTGGGTGTCAATTAAAAAGTCACTTTGTGGATAACGCTTCTAGCATATGTTTGCTTGTTTAATGATTCTATTTGAGGATAGGAGTATTAAATATGCAGAGGAATTTAGTATGCAATGTTGAATAATAATTTTAGTGATTTGCTACAGTAGATAAATGATAAGGTTTTTACATTGGTTTATACTAACTTATCTCACGAGTTCTTGTTGAGTTTTGTGTGGATAAAGTTTTTAAGATTTAGGGAAACCATGATATAAAAGGAATTAAGGAGACACAAAAGCTCAAGCTTGGGGATGACCAAGGCACCCCAAGATATTATTTAAGAAGTCTCAAGTATCTAAGCTTGGGGATGCCCCATTAGGCATCCCACCTTTCTTGTACAAGAATTATCGGTGAGTATCGGTTGAGCCTAAGTTTTTGCTTCTTCACATGATGTGTGCTATGCTTGGAAAGTAATTTTATTTTGTTTTGCTTGCTGTTTTAATAAAATACTTAGATCTGAAACTTTTAAATAAGAGAGAGTCCTCAAATAGCTACCTATTTACTTAACTACTCGCTTGATCTTCACTTATATCTTTTTGGAGTAGCTTGTCATTAACTCTTGTGCTTCACTTATATCCTATGAGTAAATTGTTGAATGAATTGAAGATCATGAAGTTGAAATTACATGTTCATATCATGCCTAGTGGTAGCTTCACATTGGGTTTCGGAAGGGAAATCTTTTGAAGCTTGACAATCACAATATTGGTCATACAAGCAATTCTTGAATAATTAGTATAAGGAAGAGAACTTTCACATGCAAATACACTATCTTGGAAGTCTTTTGTGATTGTGATCCCCCATCAAAATATTATATGCCAAAATTGTTGACATTGGACAAGGAAGACAACGTAATGGTTTATGTTTGTTCATATTCACATAGAAGTTATATTGTCATAGATCCTTCAACATGTGGTGCTTGCCCCACATCTTTGCTAGACAAAAATTCCACACCAAGTAGAGATACTACTTGTGCATCCAAAAACCCTTAAACCCAAATCTTAATTTCAAGAGTCCACCATACCTATCTATGGATTGAGCAAGATCCTTCAAGTAAGTTGTCATCGGTGCAATAAGGTAATAAAAATTGGTTCTAAAAGTGTTAGATCATTTAGTGTAAGAGAAAATTGAGCGTTGTACAAACTTGTGATGGCAAAGAATAAAAGCGACAGACTGCATAATAAAGGTTGCTATCATAAGGGGCAATATAATGTGATGTTCTTTTGCACTAAGGGGTTTAGCATACAAACAAATAAGCGCATGGCAACCTCTACTTCCCTCTGTGAAGGGACGACCTTTTACTTTTATGTATTTACTTCCATGCAAGAGTCAAAGTTTTTCTCTCTATTCCCTTTTATTTTTCTCCTTTGGCAAGCATCATGTGGTGAGGAAAGATCTAGGCACATATATCCAATTGGATATGGGTAGCATGAGTTATTATTGTTGACATCACCCTTGAGGTGAATACGTTGGGAGGCGAAATTATAAGCCCTAATGACCCACAAGTATAGGGGATCTATCATAGTCCTTTCAATAAGTAAGAGTGTCGAACCCAATGAGGAGCAGAAGGAAATGATAAGCAGTTTTTAGTAAGGTATTCTCTACAAGCACTGAAATTATCGATAACACATAGTTTTGTGATAAGGTAATTTGTAACGGGTAGCGAGTAGTAAAAGTAAATAAGGTGCAGCAAGGTGGCCCAATCCTTTTTGTAGCAAAGGACAAGCCTGAACAAACTCTTATATAAAGGAAAGCGCTCCCGAGGACACATGAGAATTATCGTAAAGCTAGTTTTCATCACGCTCATATGATTCGCGTTCGTTACTTTGATAATTTGATATGTGGGTGGACCGGTGCTTGGGTACTGCCCTTACTTGTACAAGCATCCAACTTATGATTAATCCCTCTTGCAAGCATCCGCAACTACAAAAGAAGTATTAAGCTAAAGCTAACCATAGCATGAAACATATGGATCCAAATCAGCCCCTTACGAAGCAACGCATAAACTAGGGTTTAAGCTTCTGTCACTCTAGCAACCCATCATCTACTTATTACTTCCCAATGCCTTCCTCCAGATCCAAATAATGGTGAAGTTTCATGTAGTCGACGTTCACATAACACCACTAGAGGAAAGACAACATACATCTCATCAAAATATCAAACGAATACCAAATTCACATGACTACTTATAGCAAGACTTCTCACATGTCCTCGAGAACAAAAGTAACTACTCATAAATCATATTCATGTTCATAATCAGAGGGGTATTAATATGCATAAAGGATCTGAACATATGATCTTCCACCAAATAAACCAACTAGCATCAACTACAAGGAGTAATCAACACTACTAGCAACCCACAGGTACCAATATGAGGTTTTGGGACAAAGATTGGATACAAGAGATGAACTAGGGTTTGAGAGGAGATGGTGTTGGTGAAGATGTTGATGGAGATTGACCCCTCCCGATGAGAGGATCGATGGTGATGATTTCCCCCTCCCGGAGGGATGTTTCCTCAGCAGAACAGCTCCGCCGGAGCCCTAGATTGGTTCCGCCAAGGTTTCGCCTCGAGACGGCGGCGCTTCGTCCCAAAAGCTTCCTCCTTATTTTTTTTCCAGGGTAAAAGACTTCATATCTCAAAAGATGGGCACCGGAGGCCTGCCAAGGGGCCCACGAGGCAGGGGGCGCCCAGGGGGGTAGGCACGCCCCCACCCTCGTGGACGGTGGGTGACCCCCTCTGGTACTTTCTTCGCCCAATATTTTTATATATTCCCAAACTGACTTTCGTGGGGTTTCAGGACTTTTGGAGTTACGCAGAATAGGTCTCTAATATTTGCTCCTTTTCCAGCCCAGACTTCCAGCTGTCGGCATTCTCCCTCTTTGTGTAAACCTTGTAAAATAAGAGATAATAGGCATAAGTATTGTGACATAATGTGTAATAACAGCCCATAATGCAATAAATATCGATATAAAAGCATGATGCAAAATGGACGTATCAACTCCGCCAAGCTTAGACCTCGCTTGTCCTCAAGCGGAAGCCGATAAAGAAAAATATGTCCACATGTTTAGAGATAGAGGTGTCGATAAAATAAAATACGGACATGAGGGCATCATGATCATTCTTATAACAGTAACATATATATATATATATATCAAAGTTTTAAATAGCGGGCTATAGCTGCGCTATAGCCCAGCTATAGCGTTTTTGGACCCTCCCCGCTACAGGTAGGCCAATTTAGGGCCGGCCAGGAAAGCCCGCTAATAGCGCCGCTATTGCCCATAGCGCTATGAAAATTTAGCGTTTAGCATTTTTTTCCCGCGATCCCGGCCCAAAATTTCAGCCCAAATTGGAAATCGCACGCGTGAAGCCCCCTCGTGTCCCTTTTACCCTAACCACCATCTGCACTCCTACCCTCCCGTATCCCTTTTCCTCCCCAAAATATCTGCTATGGAGGCTGGCGGCGGCGGCAACTAAGTAGGGACGGCGACGACTCGCTGACTCCCCCTCTCCCAGCGACGCCCCCTTTGCCAGCGAACCCCTCCTCGCGGGGACGCCTGCTTCTCCCAGCGGCGGCCTCTCTCCCGAGTGTGCACGACCTCGACGCCTCCTTCTCTGACGGCCCTTTCCCTGTGATGCCCCCTCTTCAGCCATCTTCTCCAAGCAGCATCGTCCTAGCCTGCAATGAGTCAGAAGACCCCATCGACAGGCAAGTTCTATCCTCACATCTGTCCTTTTTCTACTCTTCTTCAAGCTTCATTGTAATGGGATCTCTGTTATATGGAAAATATTGGCTATATACTTATATGTGCGTGCTTGCTTGTTGTCCGAGAAATTTCTGAATCTCTAAACTTGGAGTGACAATGAAGACTAAGAAAACAAATACTCATAGCTTCTGAATGTATACGAATTCCATCCTAGGTTTATCTAGTTTTGGGAAATCATATATGCACTGAATATCTGAATATATTAAATGTTGATTGACCTGGAGAGTCGTTTGTGCCCCCTGTGTAGAGTTTGTACTTTGTAGTAGATTAAACATTGTTGTTTCAGTGCGGCTGATGCTATGTTTGATTTCTATTCTGCCTAACTTAATTCTGTTTTTTTGTTTCATAGGTGCAGGTATCTCAAGCACATCCTCCGTACCACAAACAGCAGCAGCTCGTGCTGTTGCATCAAATGATGCTGCATGGAAGTACTGTACCATGCCAGATCCTAATAGAGCATATGCTCTGCAATGCATTTTCTGTGACAAGATATTAACTAGCGGCGTAAAAGGGTAAAGTATCACCTTGCTGGCATTAAGAAGTGCAATGCTACACCATGCCAGAAGGTTCCTCAGGATGTGAAGGAGGAGATGAAGGTTTTGCTCCTAAAGAGTAATGATGCGAAGGATAAGAAAATCACAGAATTGGAAAAGATAAGAAGTTCAGTTAACATAGATCACTCGGAGGGAGAAGAGGAGAGTGATGACGACAGTGACAATGATATTGTGTTGTCAACACAAAGCAGAAGCAGATCCCAAGGTGGCCCTATGGACAAGTTCTGCATGTCAAGTGTAGAAGAATGTGTCAAGAGGAATCAAGGGCAAACTCTCAACGAAAAGGTTCAATCAAAGCTGTCATCTCAGAAGACAGAAAAGAGGAGGAATAGAGCTTGTGGGTACATCTGTCAGTTTTTCTATGAAGCTGGCATTCCACACAACACTGTGACACTTCCTAGCTTTGCGAGTATGCTTGTGGCCATTGGAAATTTTGGCAAGGACCTTCAAGGACCTAGTGCCTATGAGATGAGTGGGCCATTCTTGCAGAAAAGAAAGAAGAAGGTGCTTGACTCATTCAAGAACCATAAGAAAGCATGGGAGCAGACAGGTTGTACGGTAATGACTGATGCATGGACAGATAAGAAAGGCAGAGGAGTAATGAACCTAGTTGTTCACAGCGCACATGGGGTCTTATTTACGGATTCGGTTGATTGCTCGGATGTCAAAAAAAGGGAAATACATCTATGAGCTTGTAGACGGGTGTATTGAAGATATAGGGCCAGAAAAGGTTGTCCAAGTGGTGACTGACAATGCTAGTGTTAATACAGCAGATGCAAGTCTAATGAAAGCAAAGAGACCAAACATTTTTTGGTCTGGATGTGCAGCCCATTGTATTGATCTCATGTTGGAAGATATTGGGAAGCTGCCTCTAGTTGAGAAAACAATTGTCCAAGCTAGGCAAGTTACCGTGTTCTTGTATGCTCATACGAGGGTTTTGGATTTGATGAGGAAAACACTTGGAAGAGACTTGGTTCGTGCTGGTGTTACTAGATTTGCCACGGCTTATCTCAATCTAAAAGGTTTGCAAGACAACAAGAAGGAGTTGCTTAAACTATTCAGATCAGAGGAGCTAAATGACATGGGGTACTTAAAGAAGGACAAGGGTAAGAAGGCTCTAAAAGTTCTGCAAACTGATTCCTTTTGGAAAGGTGTTGACACTGCTGTCAATTTCTTTGAGCCAATGGCTAATGTGCTGAGAAGGATGGATAGTGATGTGCCAGCGATGGGAGTCTTCCATGGTTGTATGCTAGATGCAAAAAAGGAAATCAGTTTGAGGTTTGACAATGATGAGAGTCGTTTCAAAGCTGTTATAGATATCATTGACAAGAGGTGGGACAACAAACTCAAGACGCCACTACATTTGGCTGGGTACTTTCTCAATCCCTACTATTACTATCCAAACAAGAATGCGATTGAGAATGATGGATCATTCAGAGCAGCCGTCATCCATTGCATTACAAGGATGATTCAAGATGAGACGTTGCAAGAGGAGATTATGGATGAACTCAACATGTATGAAGAAGAGGCTCAGTCTTTTGGAACAGACATTGCCACACGGCAGAGAAGAAACAAAATTTTTGATCCAGGTTAGTGCAATTTGTTTTAAACCAGTTTCAAACTTTCTTTGTTTCTCATTTTGTATATGTCTAAATATATAACTAATAATCTGTGAATGACTTGATGCAACAAAATGGTGGTTGAATCATGGCACAAGCGCACCCAAGCTGAAGAAATTGGTTAGAAAGATCCTCACATTGACATGCAGCTCCTCAGCTTGTGAGAGAAACTGGTCAACATTTGAACAAGTAAGAAAGGAAACTATAACTCTAGCACTGTACAAAATAGTTGATTTCTGTTCTCACATGTGACCATGTGTTCCTTGATTTCTTTTCACCTACACTCAATTTTCCTTCACTATGTAGGTTCATACAAAAAAGCGTAACAGACTACTCAGTGATAGGTTGAGGGATCTTGTCTTTGTCAAATTCAATGCGAGGCTGCAGCATAAGAGAGAAAATAAGAACAGAGACCCCATAGAGAAGGTCACCAATGATATTCTGGAGGATGAAGACAATGAGTTCATTACTGGGATCGTTCCTGATGACAATGCCGGCGAACATTTAGGTAATGAAGCCCAAGCTCAACAAGAGATTTCAACATCACAAGCACAAGGAAGAAAAAGAAAGAGACCTGCAGTAGCCAACAAGAAGAGGAAGAAGAGCATTCACTCGCTTCTTAATAGCATTGAAGAAGATCCCATGCTTTGTTCTTCCTCTTCGGAATCAGAAGATGATCAAGCTCGAGATGAGTCTAACTATGCCTCTGCTGATTCAGATTGATGCACTACAATTGTATGGCTGTTTGTCTGTAGTTTGCCATCTTACTTTTGTTATGTGCAAGTCCTGCTAGTTGTTAGACTGAAATATGTGTAAGGTATGAGATATCTACTATGCGAGTGTGCCTTTTGTTGTTATGTGCTGGACTGAACCAACTCCTGTGATGTGCAAGTTTGCCTTTTGTTGCTATGTACTATATTGAACCTTCTACAGTTATATGGTGTGCTATTATCCTTTTTTTCATTATTTAGTAAAACAGCTAAATGAGGGCATAGCCCACTATAGCTCCGCTATAGCCTTTTTTAGCTGCTGGTCGAGCCGCCGCTAAATGGCGTAGCCCGCTATTTAAAACTTTGATATATATATATATATATATATATATATATATATATATATATATATAGTGTTACTATTCATCACCCAGGGTGCAGAATAAGTTATTCTTCACCCGAGGTAATCTTACGATGATTTCATAATTAAATTACGTTTGGAATTCAAATAGTTACATTCCTATTGATTCACTACGTAAAATTTGACATAAGAAAATAAAAATATAGGTCATAAGACAATAAAATTTGCAGTTTATGTGTATTTTAGACTATGTTTTTATGTTTGTAATTTTACATAACATAAAATATTTTTTACGGCGATTACATATTTTCTTACGGTCTCTTTTTGCGTCGAAAATAAGACAAAACTTACGGAACGTAAAATTACGGTGCATTAATGGTAAAATAGAGGGGGGTGAAGAATAACTATTCCTCACCCAGGGTGACGAATAGCGCGACCATATATATATATATATATATAGGACGCCCATATGGGACACCTTGGGTATTTTCACTTGAATTATTTGATGTATAATATTTTCCTACATCTTTTCACATAACCGGGTATATACATCGACCGGGTATGTACAATATTTTTCTACCCTTTTCAATATATGTGGTTATATACGTCGACTGGGTGATACAATATGTTCGTCAGTAGGTATTGTATAACCGTATTGGATAGTTAGGAAAAAAATAAAATGCAGCTAGCCAACAAAATAAATTATTGTGTATATATATACCCACGTACGTACATACTTTCGTTAGTAAGTATATGATACCTATTTTAGATAATTAGGAATAAAAAATATAATAGTTCAAAAAATAAATTATTGAATATGTGCATACATGCATATGTATATAATTTCGTTGGTACGTATTAGATATCTGTATTAAATAGTTAGGAAACAAAAATACGTGTATTATATACCTGCAGCAATTCGAACAAAATCAACATTAATACATTTTATTTTATGTCAAGTCTTGCATGCCAAATAGTTAGACCCAAAAATAAAACATAAACATGGAAAGCATTGCATGAAGAATAGTTAGGAAACAAATTAAATATATCACAGTGTCCCAAAACTATCAAGGTGCCCAGGCACCTAGGTGCCCCATCTATTTTACCTATATATATATATATATTGTCATATGATTTCTTATGCTAAAGTAACAATCTATTCACAATGTCAGGTATGAATCAGAAACTTCATTGAAAACTAATAAACTATGATTTTGGTCATTGAAGCAATTGCAATTTATCATAACATCGGAAAGAGTCAATATAAGAGCTTTTCAGCAAGTCCGCATACTCATCTATCATTTAGTCTTTCACAATTGCTAACACTCACGTAATACTTATGGGTATGAAGTTTTAATCGGACATAGAGAAAGATAGGGGCTTATAGTTTTGCATCCCAACCGTTTACCTCAAGGGTAAATGTCAACAATAATAGTTTATGATAACTTGCATCCAATTGGATATATATATATATATATCAGGATCTTTCCAACACAATGTTCTTGCCAAAGGATAAAATGTAAAAATGAAAGGTGAAGATCACCATGACTCTTGTATAAGGTATAAGACAAAAATAAAAGATAGGCCCTTCGCAGAGGGAATAAGAGATTGTCATGTACTTTTATGGTTGGATGCACAAAATCTTAATGCGTAAGAACGTCACTTTATATTGCCACTTGTGATAGGGACCTTTATTATGCAGTCCGTCGCTTTTATTTCTTCCATATCACAAGCTCGTATAAAGCTTATTTTCTCCACACTAATAGATCATACATATTTAGAGAGCAATTTTTATTGCATGCAAGATGACAACTTGAAGGATCTTACTCAATCCATAGGTAGATATGGTGGACTCTCATGGCAAAACTAGGTTTAAGGATAATCGGAAGCACAAGTAGTATCTCTACTTGGTGCAAAGAATTTGGCTAGCATGAGGGAGAAAGCCAAGCTCAACATGTTTTATGATCCATGACAATATACTTTATTTTGGATATAAGTAAACATAACCCATTGCGTTGTCTTCCTTGTCCAACATCAACTTTTTAGCATGTCATATTTTAATGAGTGCTCACAATCATAAAAGATGTCCAAGATAGTATATTTATATGTGAAAACCTCTCTTTCTTTATTACTTCCTATTAATTGCAACGATGACCAAAACTATGTTTGTCAACTCTCAACAACTTTTATTCATCATACTCTTTTATATGTGAAGTCATTACTCTCCATAAGATCAATATGGTCTCTTTATTTCTTTTTATCATTCTTTTATTCCCTCAAGATCATAGCAAGATGACCAAGCCCTTGAATCAACACTAATCTTTATTATATATAGCTCATGGACTCGATTACATAGAAGGATCATAAAGCAAAACTCAAAACTAGATCATACTAAAACTTTATTCTACTAGATCAAGATATTACCAAAAGGATCGAACTAAGAAAATGGTAAAGATAGAAGTGTGATGGTGATACGATACCGGGGCACCTCCCCCTAGCTTAGCATTTGCCAAGGGGAGTGCCCATAGCCATGTGTTTATGTGTCCTTCCTCAGGGGTGGTGATGATGGAGTTGTTGATGATGTAGGCTTGGCGTCCATCTTCCAAGGCATAGGCTCACCATCATAGAAGGATGATCGAGTCTCCGGGATCCTCGAATCTGCAACCAAACTCATCCTCTTGAATCTATGTTCATACTCACAGTTTTGGTTTTGCAGATCATAGATCTGGGCTTGGAGGTGCTCGATTTTCTCGTGAAGCTTGAAGATGGTCTCCCCAATGTTCCTGTCATCTAGCTTGTGGTTGTTGGTGAACTCCGTGATCATTATGTGTTTGGCGTCGATTCCACATTCCACCATCTCCTGGCACTTGAAAACTTGTTGCTCCATTGCTTCGAGTCTTGTCTCCACGCTTCTGGTCCTCCTTGGCCCCTCAACATCGCGAATGTGCAGCAACCCCTCATGCATCTCAATGGTTTGAGGATGTTGCAGCACCTCTGCGAGGTAGGGTTGATGACCTTCTCGAAGAACTTGTCCTTGGGGGCACTTGAAGAAGTCATGGCGATCTAGATCTCACAAAAAACAGCTCGAAACAAAAACAGAGGATATTTGTATGGTACGGTTGTCAAAACCTTCGAGAGATTATATAATGAATTTTTACCGACCAAAATAAGTATCGTGCAAGAAAACGAAGTCCAGAGAGCACACGAGGTGCCCATGAGGCAGGGGGGCGTGCCCAAGGGGGTAGGGTGCGCCCTCCACCCTCGTGGACGCCTCGTGTCCTTACCGAACTGCTTCTTATTTTCCTATTTTCTTAAATATTCCAAAATGGAGAAAAATTGCTATTAGAACTATTTTGGAGTCGGTTTACTTACCGTACCACATACCTATTCCTTTTCGGAGTCTGAAACGTTCTGGAAAGTGTCCCTTATGTATTCCTCCGGGGTTACGGTTTCAATAAGATTAGTTTCAACATTTATTGGATTATCCGAGATATAATGTTTGATTCTTTGACCGTTCACCACCTTCGGATTTGTGCCTTCGAAGTTGTTGATTTTTATGGCACCGAAATGATAGACCTCCTCGATAACGTAAGGACCTTCCCATTTAGAGAGGAGTTTTCCTGCAAAAAATCTTAAACGAGATTTGTATAGCAAAACATAATCACCTACATTAAACTCGTGCTTTTGTATCCTTTTGTCATGCCATCTTTTAACTTTTTCTTTAAACAGTTTGGCATTCTCATAGGCCTGGGTTCTCCATTCATCAAGTGAGCTAATGTCAAATAGCCTCTTCTCACCGGCAAGTTCGAAATCATAATTGAGCTCTTTAATGGCCCAATATGCCTTATGTTCTAGTTCGAGAGGTAAGTGACATGCTTTACCATAAACCATTTTATAAGGAGACATACCCATAGGATTTTTGTATGCAGTTGTATAGGCCCATAATGCATCATCAAGTTTCTTAGACCAATTCTTTCTAGATCTATTAACAGTCTTTTCCAAAATTAATTTAAGCTCTCTATTACTTAGTTCTAATTGACCACTAGATTGTGGGTGGTATGGAGATGCAATTCTATGATTAACAGTGTACTTAGCAAGCATTTTACAAAAGGCACCATGAATAAAATGTGAACCACCATCAGTCACTAAATATCTGGGACTCCAAACCTCAGAAAAATAACTTATTTAAGCATCTTAATAGAGGTGTTGTGATCAGCACTTCTAGTTGGAATAGCTTCTACCCACTTAGTAACGTAATCAACAGCAACTAAAATATTGTTGGAAATATGCCCTAGAGGCAATAATAAATTGGTTATTATTATATTTCCTTGTTCATGATAATCGTTTATTATCCATGCTAGAATTGTATTGATAGGAAATTCAGATACATGTGTGGATACATAGACAACACCATGTCCCTAGTAAGCCTCTAGTTGACTAGCTCGTTGATCAATAGATGGTTACGGTTTCCTGACCATGGGCATTGGATTTCGTTGATACCGGGATCACATCATTAGGAGAATGATGTGATGGACAAGACCCAATCCTAAGCCTAGCACAAAGATCGTGTAGTTCGTATGCTAAAGCTTTTCTAATGTCAAGTATCATTTCCTTAGACCATGAGATTGTGCAACTCCCGGATACCGTAGGAGTGCTTTGGGTGTGCCAAACGTCACAACGTAACTGGGTGGCTATAAAGGTACACTACAGGTATCTCCGAAAGTATCTGTTGGGTTGGCACGAATCGAGACTGGGATTTGTCACTCCGTGTAACGGAGAGGTATCTCTGGGCCCACTCGGTAGGACATCATCATAATGTGCACAATGTGACCAAGGAGTTGATCACGGGATGATGTGTTACGTAACGAGTAAAGAGACTTGCCGGTAATGAGATTGAACAAGGTATCGGGATACCGACGATCAAATCTCGGGCAAGTATCGTACCGCTAGACAAAGGGAATTGTATACGGGATTGATTGAATCCTTGATATCGTGGTTCATCCGATGAGATCATCGTGGAACATGTGGGAGCCAACATGGGTATCCAGATCCCGCTGTTGGTTATTGGCCGGAGAGTTGTCTCAGTCATGTCTGCATGGTTCCTGAACCCATAGGGTCTACACACTTAAGGTTCGATGACGCTAGGGTTATAGGGAATAGATATACGTGGTTACCGAATGTTGTTCAGAGTCCCGGATGAGATCCCGGACGTCACGAGGAGTTCCGGAATGGTCCGAAGGTAAAGATTTATATATGGGAAGTCCTGTTTTGGTCACCGGAAAGGTTTCGGGTGCTATCGGTAACGTACCGGGACCACCGGGAGGGTCCCGGGGGTCCACCAGGTGGGGCTACCTTCCCCAGAGGGTTGCGTGGGCCAAGTGTGAGAGGAGACCAGCCCCAGGTGGCTGGTGCGCCCCCCCCCACCAGGGCCCAAGGCGAAGAGATAAGGGAAAAAGGGGAAACCCTAGGCTCAGATGGGCCTAAGGCCCACCTAGTGGTGCGCCCCCCTCTCTCCCCCCTTGGCCGCCCCCCCTAGATGGGATCTAGGGCTGGCCGCCACCCCTAGGGGTGGAAACCTAGGTGGGGGCGCAGCCCCTCCCTTTCCCCTATATATAGTGGGGTTTTGGGCAGCCATACACACGAGAACATCTCCTTCTTGGCGCAGCCCTACCCCTCTCCCTCCTCGTCTCTTGTGGTGCCTGGCGAAGCCCTGCTGGAGTACCACGCTCCTCCACCACCACCACGCCGTCGTGCTACTGCTGGACGGAGTCTTCCCCAACCTCTCCTTCTCCCCTTGCTGGATCAAGGTGTAGGAGACGTCACCGGGCTGTATGTGTATTGAACACGGAGGTGCCGTCCGTTCGGCACTAGGATCATCGGTGATTTGGATCACGACGAGTATGACTCCATCAACCCCGTTCACTTGAACGCTTCCGCTTAGCAATCTACAAAGGTATGTAGATGCACTCACCTTCCCCTCGTTGCTAGATTACTCCATAGATTGATCTTGGTGATGCGTAGAAAATTTTGAATTTCTGCTACGTTCCCCAACAGTGGCATCATGAGCTAGGTCTATGCGTAGTTTCTATGCACGAGTAGAACACAAGTTGTTGTGGGCGTCGATTTTGTCAATTTGCTTGCCGTTACTAGTCTTATCTTGATTCGGCAGCATCGTGGGATGAAGCGGCCCGGACCGACCTTACACGTACTCTTACGTGAGACTGGTTCCACCGACTGACATGCACTAGTTGCATAAGGTGGCTAGCGGGTGTCTGTCTCTCCCACTTTAGTCAGATCGGATTCGATGAAAAGGGTCCTTATGAAGGGTAAATAGAAATTGGCATATCACGTTGTGGTTTTCGCGTAGGTAAGAAACGTTCTTGCTAGAAACCTATAGCAGCCACGTAAAAACTTGCAACAACAATTAGAGGACGTCTAACTTGTTTTTGCAGCATATGCCTTGTGATGTGATATGGCCAAAAAGGATGTGATGAATGATATATGTGATGTATGAGATTGATCATGTTCTTGTAATAGGAATCACAACTTGCATGTCGATGAGTATGACAACCGGCAGGAGCCATAACAGTTGTCTTTATTTATTTATGACCTGTGTGTCAACATAAACGTCATGTAATTACTTTACTTTATTGCTAAAGCGTTAGCCATAGTAGTAGAAGTAATAGATGATGAGACAACTTCAAGAAGATACGATGATGGAGATCATGATGATGGAGATCATGGTGTCATGCTGGTGACAACGATGATCATGGAGCCCCGAAGATGGAGATCAAAAGGAGCAAAATGATATTTGCCATATCATGTCACTATTTGATTGCATGTGATGTTTATCATGTTTTACATCTTATTTGCTTAGAACGACGGTAGCTTAAATAAGATGATCCCTCTCTAAAATTTCAAGAAAAGTGTTCCCCCTAACTGTGCACCGTTGCGAAGGTTCGTTGTTTCGAAGCACCACGTGATGATCGGGTGTGATAGATTCTAACGTTCGAATACAACGGGTGTAAGCCAGATTTACACAGCAAAAACACTTAGGTTGACTTGACGAGCCTAGCATGTACAGACATGGCCTCGGAACACGGAAGACCGAAAGGTCGAGCATGAGTCGTATAGAAGATACGATCAACATGAAGATGTTCACCGATGTTGACTAGTCCGTCTCACGTGATGATCGGACACGGCCTAGTTGACTCGGATCATGTTTCACTTAGATGACTAGAGGGATGTCTATCTGAGTGGGAGTTCATTAGATGAACTCAATTATCATGAACAGAGTCTAAATTGTCTTTGCAAATATGTTGTAGATACATAGCTCACGTTGTAGCTCCCTGTTTCAATACATTCCTAGAGAGAGATTAAGTTGAAAGATATTGTAAGCAATGATGCGGACTGGGTCCGTAGTCCGAGGAGTGTCCTCACTGCTACACAGAAGGCTTACGTCTTTGATGCATCGCTCGATGTGCAAACCCCTACAACGTCGTCTGTGGATGTTGTGAACACCTGACAGACACGTCCTGATGACTACTTGATAGTTTAGTGCACCATACTTTACGGCTTAGAATCGGGATTCCAATGACGTTTTAAACGCCATAGAACATATGAGATGTTCCAAGAGCTGAAATTGGGATTTTAGGCTCATGCCCGTGTTGAGAGGTGTGAGACCTCTGACAAGTTCTTTAGCCAACAAGATGGAGGAGAATAGCTCAGCTAGTGAGCATGTGCTCAGAATGTCTGGGTGCTACAATCACTTAAATCAAGTGGGAGTTAAACTTCCAGATAAGATAGTGATTGATAGAGTTCTCTAGCCACTATCACTAAGCTACTAGATCTTCGTGATGAACTATGACATGCAAGGGATGGAGTTGATCCCGGAGCTGTTCGCGGTGCTTAAGACCGTAAAGGGTAGAAATCAAGAAGGAGCATCAAGTGTTGATGGTTTAACAAGACCACTGGTTTCAAGAAGGGCAAGGGCTAGAAGGGAAACTTCATGGATGGCAAACCAGTTGCCGCTCCAGTGAAGGAACCCAAGGTTGAACCCAAACCCGAGACTAAGTGCTTCTATTGTAAGGGGAACGGTCACTGGTAGCGGAATTACCCCAAATGCATGGTAGATAAGAAGGCTGGCAACTTCAACAAAGTATATACGTGTTATTAATGTGTACTTCGCTAGTACTCCTGGTAGCACCTGGGTATTAGATACCGGTTCAGTTGCTATTACTGGTGACTTGAAGCAAAAGCTACGGACTAAACGGAGACTGGCTAAGGGCGAGGTGACGATGTGTGTTGGAAGTGTTTCCAAAGTTGATGAGAGCACCATCGCACGCTCCATCTGCCTTCGGGATTAGTATTGAACCTAGATACATGTTATCGGGTGTCTACGTTGAGCATGAATATGATTAGATCATGTTCATTGCAATACGGTCATTCATTTAAGTTAGAGAATAATGGTTATTCTGTTTTACATGAATGATACCTTTCATGGTCATGCACCCTATGTGAATGGTTCATTGAATCTTGGTCGTGGTAATACACATGTTCACGCCAAAAGATGTAGAGTTAATAATGATAGTACCACTTTCTCGTGGCACTGCCGCTTAAGTCATATTGGCGTAAGATGCATGAAGAAACTCCATGTTGATGGATGTTTGGAGTCACTTGATTTTGAATCGCTTGACACATGCGAGCCATGCCTCATGGGCAGGATGACTAAGACCCCGTTTTCAGGTACAATGAAACGGGCAAGTGACTTGTTGGAGATCATGCATGCTGATGCATGTGATCCAATGAGAATTGAAGCGTGCGGTGGATATCGCTATTTTCTCATCTTCACTGACGATTTGAGTAGATATAGGTATATTTACTTAATGAAGCACAAGTCTGAAACGTTTGAAAAGTTCAAGCGATTTCACAGTGAAGTTAAGAATCATCATAACAAGAAGATCAAATTCCTACGATCTGATCAATGAAAATATCTGAGTTATGAGTTTGGCAAACACTTAAGACATTGTGGAATTGTTTCACAGTTGAAGCCACCTGGAACACCACTGGGTTATGGTGTGTCCGGACATCGTAATCGAACCTTATGAGATATGGTGCGATCTATGATGTCTCTTATCAATCTACCGTTTTCATTTTGAGGTTATGCGTTAGAGACTACTGCATTCACTTTAGATAGGACACCATCTAAGTCCGTTGAGACGACGTCATAAGAACATTGGTTTGGCAAGAAACCAAAGTTGTCGTTTCTTAACATTTGGGGATGCGATGCTTAAGGCTTCAGCCGGAGAAGCTCGAACCCAAAGCGTTCAAACACATCTTCATAGGATAACCAAAGGTGACAGTAGGGTATACCTTCTATCTCAGATCCAAGGGCAAATTGTTTGTCACTAAGAACGGGTCCTTTCTCGAGAAGGAGTTTCTCTCGAAAGAATTGAGTGGGAGGAAGATAGAACTTGATGAGGTTGTTGAACCTTTATTTCAACCAGAAAGTGATGCAACACAGAAAGATGTTTTCTGTGGCACCTACGTCTGTTGAATAGGAAGTTAATGATAGTGATCATGAAGCTTCAGATCAAGTTGCTATCGAACATCTTAGGTCGACAAGGATATGTACTACTCCTGAGTGGTACGGTAATCATGTCTAAGATATCATGTTGTTAGACAACAATGAACCTACGAGCTATGGAGAAGCGATGGTGGGCCCGTATTCCGACAAATGGTTAGAAGCCATGAAATCCGAGATAGGATCCATGTATGGACTTTGGTGGACTTGCCCGATGATCGGCAAGCCATTGAGATAAATGGATCTTCAAGAAGAAGACGGACGTGGGCGGTAATGTTACCGCCTATGAAGCTCGACTTGTGGGAAAGAGTCTTTTCACAAGTTCAAGGAGTTGACTATGATGAGAATTTCTCACCCGTAGCGATGCTTAAGTCCGTCGGAATCATGTTAGCATTAGCTGTATTTTTTGATTATGAAATCTTACAGATGGATGTCAAAATAAGTTTTCTTACCAAGTTTTCATAAGAAAAGTTGTATGTGATACAATAAAAGTTTTTGACGATCCTAAGGATGCAAAAGGTATGCTGGCTCCAGCAATCCTTCTATGGACTAGAGCAAGCATCTTGGAGTCAGAATATATGCTTTGATGGAGTAATCAAAGCTTTTAGGTTTATACAATGTTTGTTAGAAACTTGTATTTACAAGAAAGTGAGTGGGAGCACTACAATATTTCTGATAAGTATATGTGGATGACATATTGTTGATCTGAAATAATGTAGAATTTCTGGAAAGCATAAACAGTTGTTTGAAGAGTGATTTTCAAAGGAAGACCTGAATAAAGCTGCTTACATATTGGGCATCAAGATCTATAGAGATAGATCAAAACGCCTGATGATACTTTCAAAGAACGCACACCTTGACATGTTTCTGAAGGAGTTCAAATAGATCAGTCAAAGAAGGGGTTCTTACCTGAGTTGTAAGGTGTCAAGTTGAGTAAGACTCAAAGATTGACCACGACAGAAGAAAGAGGAAGGACGAAGGTCGTCCCCTATGCTTTTGTCATAGGCTCTGTATAGTATGCCATGCTGAGTGCCACACCTGATGTGTGCCTTGCCACATGTCTGGCAAGAGGGTACAAAGGTGATCTAGGAGTGGATCACCAGATAGCGGTCAAATTATCCTTAGGGGAATAAGGAAATGTTTCTCGGTTATGGAGGTGATAAAGAGTTCGACATAAAGAGTTACGTCGATGCAAGCTTAACACCTATCCGGATAGCTCTTAGTAGAGATACCAAATACGTATAATGGAGCAACAATTTGGAATAGCTCCAAGTGGAACGTGGTAGCAGCATCTACGATATAAAGTTTTGAGAAATACATAGGGATCTGAATATGGCAAGACCCATTGACTACAACCTCTCTCACAAGCATAACATGATCAAACCCAGAACTCTTTGAGTGTTTATCACATAGTGATGAGAACTAGATCATTGAGTCTAGTAAACTCTTGGATGTTGGTCACATGGCGATGTGACCTGTGAGTGTTAATCACATGGCGATGTGAACTAGATTATTGACTCTAGTGCAAGTGGGAGCCCTAGAGGCAATAATAAATTGGTTATTATTATATTTCCTTGTTCATGATAATCGTTTATTATCCATGCTAAAATTGTATTGATAGGAAACTCAGATACATGTGTGGATACATAGACAACACCATGTCCCTAGTAAGCCTCTAGTTGACTAGCTCATTGATCAATAGATGGTTACGGTTTCCTGACCATGAGCATTGGATGTCGTTGATAACGGGATCACATCATTAGGAGAATGATGTGATGGACAAGACCCAATCCTAAGCCTAGCACAAAGATCGTGTAGTTCGTATGCTAAAGCTTTTCTAATGTCAAGTATCATTTCCTTAGACCATGAGATTGTGAAATTCCCGGATACCGTAGGAGTGCTTTGGGTGTGCCAAACGTCACAACGTAACTGTGTGGCTATAAAGGTACACTACAGGTATCTCCTAAAGTATCTGTTGGGTTGGCACGAATCGAGACTGGGATTTGTCACTCCGTGTAACGGAGAGGTATCTCTGGGCCCACTCGATAGGACATCATCATAATGTGCACAATGTGACCAAGGAGTTGATCACGGGATGATGTGTTACGGAACGAGTAAAGAGACTTGCCGGTAACGAGATTGAACAAGGTATCGGGATACCGACGATCGAATCTCGGGCAAGTATCGTACCGCTAGACAAAGGGAATTGTATATGGGATTGATTGAATCCTTGACATCATGGTTCATCCGACGAGATCAACGTGGAACATGTGGGAGCCAACATGGGTATCCAGATCCCGATGTTGGTTATTGGCCGGAGAGTTGTCTCGGTCATGTCTGCATGGTTCCCGAACCCGTAGGGTCTACACACTTAAGGTTCGATGACGCTAGGGTTATAGGGAATAGATATACGTGGTTACCGAATGTTGTTCGGAGTCCTGGATGAGATCCTGGACGTCACGAGGAGTTCCGGAATGGTCCAGAGGTAAAGATTTATATATGGGAAGTCCTGTTTTGGTCACCGGAAAGGTTTTGGGTGCTATCGGTAACGTTCCGGGACCACCGGGAGGGTCCCGGGGGTCCACCAGGTGGGGTTACCTGCCCCAGAGGGTTGCGTGGGCCAAGTGTGAGAGGGAACCAGCCCCAGGTGGGCTGGTGCGCCCCCCACCAGGGCCCAAGGCGAAGAGAGAAGGGAAAAGGGGGAAACCCTAGGCTCAGATGGGCCTAAGGCCCACCTAGTGGTGCGCCCCCCTCTCTTCCCCCTTGGCCGCCCCCCCTAGATGGGATCTAGGGCTGGCTGCCACCCCTAGGGGTGGAAACCTAGGTGGGGGCGCAGCCCCTCCCTTTCCCCTATATATAGTGGGGTTTTGGGCTGCCATACACACGAGAACATCTCCTTCTTGGCGCAGCCCTACCCCTCTCCCTCCTCATCTCTTGTGGTGCCTGGCGAAGCCCTGCTGGAGTACCACACTCCTCCACCACCACGCCATCGTGCTGCTGCTGGACGGAGTCTTCCCCAACCTCTCCTTCTCCCCTTGCTGGATCAAGGTGTAGGAGACGTCACCGGGCTGTACGTGTGTTGAACACGGAGGTGTCGTCCGTTCGACACTAGGATCATCGGTGATTTGGATCACGATGAGTACGACTCCATCAACCCCGTTCACTTGAACGCTTCCGCTTAGCGATCTACATGGGTATGTAGATGCACTCTCCTTCCCCTCGTTGCTAGATTACTCCATAGATTGATCTTGGTGATGCGTAGAAAATTTTGAATTTCTGCTACGTTCCCCAACAAATATGTGTATACCCATTAGAGGAAGGAAATGGTCCCATATAATCAAAGCCCCAAACATCAAATGGTTCAATAACAGGTGAATAATTCATAGGCATTTCTTGACGTCTACTAATATTACCAATTCTTTGACATTCATCACAAGACAAGACAAAATTACGGGCATCTTTGAAGAGAGTAGGCCAATAAAAACCGGATTGCAATACCTTATGTGCAGTTCTATCTCTAGCGTGGTGTCCTCCATAAGCCTCGGAGTGATAGTTGCGTAGGATTTGTTCCTGTTCATGCGCAGGCACACAACTTCTAATAACACCATCTACTCCTTCAATATAAAGATGTGGGTCATTCCAAAAGTAATGCCTTAAATCATAGAAGAATTTTTTTCTTTTGTTGGTAAGTAAAGCTAGGTGGTATGTATTTAGCAACAATATAATTAGCATAGTCGGCATACCAAGGTGTACTATGAGAAACATTTATTGCATCTAATTGCTCATCACGAAAACCATCATTAATAGGTTGTGGGTCATCAAGATTATTTTCAAGCCTAGACAAGTTATCAGCTACGGGGTTCTCCGCTCCTTTTCTATCAATGATATGCAAATCAAATTCTTGTAGCAAGAGAACCAGCATCACACATAATTTCAAAAGGCAAGTTCCAATTAGGTGGTTGAACAATAGGTGCAGAAATTAAGGCTTTCTTGAGTGTTTCAAAGGCTTATAAACAATCATCATCAAAAACAAATGGAATATCCTTTTGCAAAAGATTTGTAAGAGGCCTAGAAATTTTCGAGAAGTCTTTAATAAACCTCCTGTAGAAACCAGCATAACCAAGGAAACTATGAATACCTTTGATATCTTTAGGACATGGCATTTTCTCAATTGCATCAACTTAGCTTTGTCCACCTCAATACCTCTTTCAGAAATTTTATGGCCCAAAGCAATACCTTCATTAACCATAAAGTGGCACTTCTCCCAATTCAAGACAAGATTTGTTTGCTCGCATCTCTGCAAAACTCGATCAAGATTTTTCAAACAATCATTAAAAGACTTCCCATAAACAGAAAAGCCATCCATGAAAATCTCAATGATCTTTTCACAAAAGTCAGAGAATATAGCAGTCATACATCTTTGAAAGGTAGCGGGTGCATTTGATAACCCACAAGTATAGGGGATCGCAATAGTTTTCGAGGGTAGAGTATTCAACCCAAATTTATAGATTCGAAACAAGAGGAGCCAAAGAATATTTGAAGGTATTTGAGTTGTCAATTCAACCACACCCAGAGATTAATTATCTGCAACAACATGATCAGTAGCAAAGTAATATGATAGTTTTGGTAATAGTGACAACAGTAATAGTAATGGTAACAGTGATAGCAGTAGTTTTGTAGCAAATGTGACAGTAGTGATAGCAGTAATAACTTAGCAAGAACAATATAAGATAAATTCGTAGGCATTGGATCGGTAATTTGTTGGATGATATTCATCATGTGACAGTCATAACCTAGGGCGATACGGCACTAGCTCCAGTTCATAAATATAATGTAGGCATGTATTCCGTAAATAGTCGTACGTGCTTATGGAAAGAACTTGCATGACATCTTTTGTCCTACCCTCCCGTGGCAGCAGGGTCCAATTGGAAACTAAGGGATATTAAGGCCTCTTTTTAATAGAGAACTGGAACAAAGCATTAACACACGGTGAATACATGAACTCCTCAAACTACGGTCATCACCGGGAGTGGTCCCGACTATTGTCACTCCGGGGTTGCCGGATCATAACACGTAGTAGGTGACTATAACTTGAAAGATCGGATCTACAACATGGATATAATGGTGATAACATAAACGGTTCAGATCTAAAATCATGGCACACGGTCCCAAAGTGACAAGCATTAAGCATGGCAAAGTCATCACAACATCAATCTCAGAACATAGTGGATATTAGGGATCAAACCCTAACAAAACTAACTAGATTACATGATGAATCTCATCCAAGTCCTCACCGACCAGCGAGCCTACGAAGGAATTACTCACTCCCGGTGGGGAGCATCATGGAATTGGCGATGGAGAAGGGTTGGTGATGACGAAGAACGAAGATCCCCCTCGAGGAGCCCCAAACGGACTCTAGATTTGCCCTCCTGATGAAGAACAGGAGGTGACGGCGGCTCCGTCTCATGGATTGTGATAATTCTTTCTCCCTGATTTTTTCTAGAAAAATAGGATTTTATAGCGTCGGTTTCAGGGTCTGCAGGGCCACCGGGTGGGGACAACCCACCTGGGCGCGCCAGGAGGGGGCACGCCCTGGTGGGTTGTGCCCACCCAGGTGCCCCCCTCTGGTGGATCTTGGCTCCAGAAATTCTCTTTATTGATATAAAAAATCCTCGCAAAGTTTCATTCCATTCCGAGAACTTTTATTTCTATACAAAAACAACACCATGGTAGTTTTACTGAAAACAGGCTCAGTCCGGGGTTAGTTTCATTCAAATCATGCAAATTAGAGTCCAAAACAAGAGGAAAATCGTTAGGAAAAGTAGATACGTTAGAGACGTATGAACTTCCCCAAGGTTAAACCTTTGCTTGTCCTCAAGCAATTCAGTTGATAAACTGAAAGTGAAAAAGAAAAACTTTTACAAACTCTTTTTCTCTTGTTTGCATAAATAAGCTTAAACAGCACCCAGGTTTTCAACCAACATTATAACTAACCATGCCGACAATAACTCTTAAAGATTATATTAACTCATATCAATGACATAATCAGCTAGCGAGCAATAATAAGATATCTCAAATAGCAACATGTTATCAAAACAACCATGATATAATATGACAATAGTGGTATCTCTCTAGCCCTTTCTGAGACCGCAAAACATAAATGCAGAGCACCTCCAAAGTTCAAGCAACAACTAAGTATTGTATTTCATGGTAGAAAAGATCCAGTCATGATGCACCCAACATTAGCTACACACAATGCATAAGCATGACAGCAGTGCTCTCAGGTTCTGGTGCTTATTTTAGAAAGTGATGACACAACATAAAAATAAATAGATAGTCCCTTCGTAGAGGAAAGCAGTGATGTGCAGAGGTGCTAGAGCTCAAGTTTTTAAAACAAAGGTAAATGATATTTTGAGACATGCACCCTTCTTGTTTACTTCACGACCACCAATTATCAATATCTTCCATGCTAAGCACGCTAGTGGCGGTTCCCAAGCGATAAAAGTAAAGGTTTGACTCCATTGGGAGTTTTTGTTTGATTATTTCTAAGCTTTTTCTATTTGCAGTTTGGGACTGGGCATCCCTATTACCGCCCTTTTCTTGTGTGATGGCAAGTGAATAAACACTCGACCTTAGAATAACCCGCTTAGCATGGAAGATACCCGACCACCTCCTGTCGTTCCATGAACGATCCAGGCACACAAAAAAGATATTTATTTGAAGTTTTTAGAGGTGGCACATGCAAATTTACTTAGGACGGCGGGGTAATACCGCATATAGGTAGGTATGGTGGAATCATTTGGAATAACTTGGGTTCAAGGTTTTTGATGTACAAGCAGAATTCCCACTTAGTACGGGCGAAGGCTAGCAATTAGATTGAGAATTGGCCATCTAGAGAGCAACAATGGTCATGAACATGCATTATGCATAAGTAACATTGGACACTAGCATGAGTAGGATATGAACACCATGAACATAAATATCATAGAGGCTATGTTGGTTTTGATTCAACCACATGCATGAACATGTGCCAAGTCAAGCCACTCGAACATTCAGAGAAGGATACCATATCATCATACTACATCACAATCATTTTAACGCAATGTTGATATCTAAGATAAATCATTATCCACTCCTAGCCACTTATGCATGGCATGAGAAACTATAATCTCTAATTGTCATTACAAACATGTTTAATCATAATGGGCTGAAGCATGGATACTAGGTTAAACATATTCACAAAACGGAACAAGTCGAGTTCATGCCAGTTTATCTTTGCCACGGCCAATTCATCGAATATCGTTATTATTGGCCTTCACTTGCACGACCGAACGATGTGAAAATAATAATAGTGCAAGAGTGCCATGGATTAAGCTGGAATATGCAAACATTTTATTCAACAGGAGAAGACAAGGTAAAATGGGATCTTCTTAGATCAACAATTATGCAAATGAGAGCCACTCAACATTTTCATCGTGGTATTCTCCTCAGTAAGACTCGAATAAAAAGAAAATAAGTTCAGAGAAACACACTAAAATATTTTTGGAGTTTTTGGTTTTCTTAAACACGAAATTAAAAGGGAAAAGCAAAAACGAGAAAAACTATTTACATGGGAAAGCTCCCAACAAGCAAAAGAAGAATAAGGAAATCTTTTTGGGTTTTCTTTTTTAGTACTACAACTAAGCATGCATAGAAAGAAAACTAACTACAACTAATTTTTTGGGTTTTATTAAAGTTTTTCAAACACACAAGAAGAAATCGAGAAAATAAAATTAAGCATGGATGATACAACGAAAAAGTGGAGACACCGACAACTAGAATGAAATGTGTGAACATGAATGTAATGTCAGTGGAGAACACGTACTCCCCCAAGCTTAGGCTTTTGGCCTAACTTGGTAATCAATTTGTAGCCTGGATAATAGTCGGCGTGGTAGCTCACAGAGGCTGTCGGTGCGGATGCCTCGGCCTACCGTGCCGCCTCAACTGCTGCGTTGTGGGCTCAAGCCTCGCTCTCAAGAAAAAAATAGCTTCCCTTGCTGTGATAATCAAAAAGAGCAGGCACATACAAATATGTGTGCACAACAGATTCTTGGTTAAACAACAATTTATAGGTGAAATTATGAATATTTCCTTTAAGGATCTTATGATTTTTCATAGCATCAAAGTCTAAATACTACGTGGGTAGGGTAGGGTCAAAGGGCAAAGGTGAACACCTAGCTCTCTTGCTAAACGTGTGACATAAATTCCATCATAGAAATAGCCACAATTAGCATTGTGTTGTAACCTGCGTGCAACAATCGCCCCAAGATTATAAATTCTATCACCGATGAGAGCGGTGCTGAGGCTCAAGTCTGGAGCACAAAGTGTACTACAATCTTGTTTGCCTAAAATACATTTCCCATTGAATAAAGCAAAGTATTGAATTGCAGGAAAATGAATGCTCTTTATTATTCTACCTTGTGCCACTCCCCTCGTCTCACCATAGCAAAGGCTAGTAAAAAAATGATTGGTACTCAGCTCTTGGTGGTTCATCAAGCGAACCCCAAAATGGGAGTTTGCAGTGGTGAGCAAATCTCTCTAGTGATATGGTGAATGGATTTTCATACAGTTTAAATGACACCCTAGACTCACGTGGATGAAATTTAAATCCTTTTACAAATGATTCAGTGAGAGTGTGGTGTTGATCTCACTTATCTGAAATGTAGGGACCAAGACCAGCGTTATGAACATATTGCTCAAATTCCTCCTTAATGCTCACATGCACCATATAATCATCGCATGTCCATAGGCATGTTATGGTGGCGGCATCTCGAATGGAACTTTCACTTGGTTCAACATAAGACCGACGAGCAGAGCTGTCACTAGAAGATGCCCCCAAGGATCTCCTCCTCGAAGAACTCCTTCCAAATAAGTTCATCATGTTCGCGTACAATTTTCTGAAAAAAATTTGGTGACAAAAATTTATCAACAAAACTTTACAAGATTTATAGCAACTACTCATAGGGATACATAGAGGCCATAACAAGCATTCAAACTACTTAGAACTCTAAGAATTCAACATGCAAGCTCATCTACAGTAGCACCAAGAGTAGCTAATTATTCAAAATATAAACTACTAAAGCAAAAACTAATTGGACAAACGGTAGAGTCACATACCAAGCAACAATCCCCTGAAACAGTTTCGGAAACGGAGCTTCGAGCAAAGAGATCGAAATCCGCGGGTTTGAGAGCAAGAACATGAGAGAGAGAGAGAGAGCAATGGAGATTTTTTTCTGGAGGTAGGTGATGATGTGGTGTGAAGAGATAAGTGAGGGGGCCACGTCGGGACCACAACCCACCAGGGCGCGCCTGGGGGTCCTGGCGCGCCCAGGTGGGTTGTGCCCACCTGATGCACCTCCCTCTGATATTATTTTCACTAGAAATTCTTAAATATTCAGAAAAAATCGTATTAAATTTTCAGGGCATTCTGAGAACTTTATTTTTTGGGTCATTTTTTTATTGCACGAGAAATTCAGAAAACAAGAAAGACGTGGCATTTTATTTTATTTAACTAATAAAAACAGAAAACAAAAGGTAGGGACAGAAGGTAGTGCTTACTAAATTCATCAACTTCATACCTCTCAAAAATGATCCATTAATAAGGTTGATCAGGTCTTATTAACAACCACTTTCGATTAATATGAAAACAAAGAACTTTCATAAATCACTAAGTTACCTCAACGGGGATATGAATGTCCCAACAATAAGCATTTCATAATTCTTTTTGGTGGTAGGTAGAGGTATTTGAAAACTTCCAATAGTGATTGTCGGAGATTTTTCAATAACATTAATACCATTCACTTGGAATTGTTTCTTTGGAAAGTGCACCGTATGCTCATTACCATTAATATGAAAAGTGATCTTGCTTTTATTGCAATCAATAACAGCCCATGTAGTATTCAAGAAGGGTCTACCAAGGATAATCGACATGTTGTCGTCCTCGGGCATCTCAAGTATAACAAAGTCAGTCAAAATAGTAACATTAGCAACAACAACGGGCACATCCTCACAAATACCGATAGGTATGGCAGTTGATTTGTCAACCATTTGCAAAGATATTTCAGTAGGTGTAATTTTATTCAAATCAAGTCTTTTATATAAAGAGAAAGGCATAACACTAACACCAGCTCCCAAATCACATAAAGCAGTTTTCACATAGTTCTTTTTGATGGAGCAAGGTATAGTTGGTATTCCCGGATCTCCAAGTTTTTTAGGTACTACATATTTAAAAGTATAATTAGTGAGCATATTGGAGATTTCAGCTTCCGGTATTTGTCTCTTATTGGTAATGATGTCTTTCATATACTTTGCATCAGGAGGCATTTTAAGGATATCAGTCAAGCGAGTACGCAAAAAGACTGGCCTCAGCATTTCAGCAAAGTGTTCAAATTCTTCATCATCTTTCTTTTTAGTTGACTTAGGTGGAAAGGGCATAGGTTTTTGAACCCACGGTCATCTTTCTTTACCGTGTTTTCTAGCAACAAAGTCTCTTTTATCATACCTTTTATTTTTAGGTTGTGGGTTATCAAGATCTGTAGGGGAACGTAGTAATTTCAAAAAAATTCCTACGCACACACAAGATCATGGTGATGCATAGCAACGAGAGGGGAGAGTGTGATCTACGTACCCTTGTAGACCGACAGCGGAAGCGTTAGCACGACGCGCTTGATGTAGTCGTACGTCTTCACGGCCCGACCGATCAAGCACCGAAACTACGGCACCTCCGAGTTTTAGCACACGTTCAGCTCGATGACGATCCCCGGACTCCGATCCAGCAAAGTGTCGGGGAAGAGTTCCGTCAGCACGACGGCGTGGTGACGATCTTGGTGTACTACCATCGCAGGGCTTCACCTAAGCACCGCTACAATATTATCGAGGATTATGGTGGAAGGGGGCACCGCACACGGCTAAGAATATGATCACGTGGATCAACTTGTGTGTCTAGGGGTGCCCCCTGCCCCCATATATAAAGGATCAAGGGGAGGAGGCCGGCCGGCCCCTATGGTGCGCCAAGGAGGAGTCCTCCTCCTAGTAGGAGTAGGACTCCTACTATGAGGGGGAAAGAAGTGGGGAGGGAGAAGGAAAGGGGGGCGCTGCCCCCCTCTCCTAGTCCAATTCGGACCAGGGGGAGGAGGCGCGCGGCCCACCTTTGGCTGCCCCTCTCTCTCTCCAATAAGGCCCATATGGCCCATTACTCCTCCCGGGGGGGTTCCGGTAACCCTCCGACTCTCCGGTTTTCTCCGAAATCACCCGGAACACTTCCGGTGTCCGAATATAGCCATCCAATATATCAATCTTTATGTCTCGACCATTTCGAGACTCCTCGTCATGTCCGTGATCACATCCGGGACTCCGAACTAACTTCGGTACATCAAAACTCATAAACTCATAATATAACAGTCATCGTAACCTTAAGCGTGCGGACCCTACGGGTTCGAGAACAATGTAGACATGACCGAGACACGTCTCCGGTCAATAACCAATAGCGGAACCTGGATGCTCATATTGGCTCCTACATATTCTACGAAGATCTTTTATCGGTCGGACCGCATAACAACATACGGTGTTCCCTTTGTCATCGGTATGTTACTTGCCCGAGATTCGATCATCGGTATCCCATACCTAGTTCAATCTCGTTACCGGCAAGTCTCTTTACTCGTTCCGTAATACATCATCCCGCAACTAACTCATTAGTTGCAATGCTTGCAAGGCTTCAGTGATGTGCATTACCGAGAGGGCCCAGAGATACCTCTCCGACATTCGGAGTGACAAATCCTAATCTCGAAATACGCCAACCCAACATGTACCTTTGGAGACACCTGTAGAGCTCCTTTATAATAACCCAGTTACGTTGTGACGTTTGGTAGCACACAAAGTGTTCCTCCGGCAAACGGGAGTTGCATAATCTCATAGTCATAGGAACATGTATAAGTCATGAAGAAAGCAATAGCAACATATTAAACGATCGGGTGCTAAGCTAACGGAATGGGTCAAGTCAATCACATCATTCTCCTAATGACGTGATCCCATTAATCAAATGACAACTCATGTCTATGGTTAGGAAACATAACCATCTTTGATCAACGAGCTAGTCAAGTAGAGGCATACTAGTGACACTCTGTTTGTCTATGTATTCACACATGTATTATGTTTCCGGTTAATACAATTCTAGCATGAATAATAAACATTTATCATGAAATAAGGAAATAAATAATAACTTTATTATTGCCTCTAGGGCATATTTCCTTCAGTCTCCCACTTGCACTAGAGTCAATAATCTAGTTCACATCGCCATGTGATTTAACAGCAATAGTTCACATCACCATGTGATTAACACCCATAGTCCACATCGATATGTGACCAACACCCAAAGGGTTTACTAGAGTCAGTAATCTAGTTCACATCGCTATGTGATTAACACCCAAAGAGTACTAAGGTGTGATCATGTTTTTCTTGTGAGATAATTTTAGTCACCGGGTCTGTTATATTCAGATCCGTAAGTATTTTGCAAATATTTAGGTCAACAATGCTATGCACGGAGCTACTCTAGCTAATTGCTCCCACTTTCAATATGTATCTAGATTGAGACTTAGATTCATCTAGATTAGTGTCAAAACTTGCATCGACGTAACCCTTTACGACGAACCTTTTGTCACTTCCATAATCGAGAAACATATCCTTATTCCACTAAGGGTAATTTTGACCGTTGTCCAGTGATCTACTCCTAGATCGCTATTGTACTCCCTTGCCAAACTCAGTGGTAGGGTATACAATAGATCTGGTACACAGCATGGCATACTTTATAAAACCTATGGCTGAGGCATAGGGAATGACTTTCATTCTCTTTCTATCTTCTGCCGTGGTCGGGCTTTGAGTCTTACTCAATTTCACACCTTGTAACACAGGCAAGAACTCTTTCTTTGACTGTTCCATTTTGAACTACTTCAAAATCTTGTCAAGGTATGTACTCATTGGAAAAAAACTTATCAAGCGTCTTGATCTATCTCTATAGATCTTGATGCTCAATATGTAAGCAGCTTCACCGAGGTCTTTCTTTGAAAAATTCCTTTCAAACACTCCTTTATGCTTTGCAGAATAATTCTACATTATTTCCAATCAACAATATGCCATTCACATATACTTATCAGAAATGTTGTAGTGCTCCCACTCACTTTCTTGTAAATACAGGCTTCACCGTAAGTCTGTATAAAACTATATGCTTTGATCAACTTATCAAAGCGTATATTCCAACTCCGAGATGCTTGCACCAGTCCATAGATGGATCACTGGAGCTTGCTTATTTTGTTAGCACCTTTAGGATTGACAAAACCTTCTGGTTGCATCATATACAACTCTTACTTTAAGAAATCCATTAAGGATTGCAGTTTTGTTATCCATTTGCCAGATTTCATAAAATGCGGCAATTGCTAACATGATTTGGGCAGACTTTTAAGCATCGATACGAGTGAGAAAATCTCATCGTAGTCAACACCTTAAACTTTGTTGAAAACCTTTTGCGACAATTCTAGCTTTATAGATAGTAACACTACTATCAGCGTCCGTCTTCCTCTTGAAGATCCATTTATTCTCTATGGTTTGCCGATCATCGGGCAAGTCAACCAAAGTCCATACTTTGTTCTCATACATGGATCCCATCTCAGATTTCATGGCCTCAAGCCATTTTGCGGAATCTGGGCTCACCATCGCTTCTTCATAGTTCGCAAGTTCGTCATGGTCTAGTAACATGACTTCCAGAACAGGATTACCGTACCACTCTGGTGCGGATCTCACTCTGGTTTACCTACGAGATTCGGTAGTAACTTGATCTGAAGTTACATGATCATCATCATTAGCTTCCTCACTAATTGGTGTAGTAGTCATAAGAACAGATTTCTGTGATGAACTACTTTCCAATAAGGGAGATGGTACAATTACCTTATCAAGTTCTACTTTCCTCCCACTCACTTCTTTCGAGAGAAACTCCTTTTCTGGAGAGGATCCATTCTCAGCAACGAATAACTTGCCTTCGGATCTGTGATAGAAGGTGTTCCCAACTGTCTCCTTTGGGTATCCTATGAAGACACATTTCTCCGATTTGGGTTCAAGCTTATCAGGTTGAAGCTTTTTCACATAAGCATCGCAGCCCCAAACTTTCAGAAACGACAACTTTGGTTTCTTGCCAAACCACAGTTCATAAGGCGTCGTCTCAACGGATTTTGATGGTGCCCTATTTAACGTGAATGCAGTTGTCTCTAATGCATGACCCCAAAATGATAGTGGTAAATCAGTAAGAAACATCATAGATTGCACTATATCCAATAAAGTACGGTTATGACGTTCGGACACACCATTATGCTGTGGTGTTCTAGGTGGCATGAGTTTGTGAAACTATTCCACATTGTTTTAATTGAAGACCAAACTCGTAACTCAAATATTTGTCTCCGCGATCAGATCGTAGAAACCTTATTTTTCTTGTTACGATGATTCTCCACTTCACTCTGAAATTCTTTGAACCTTTCAAATGTTTCAGACTTATGTTTCATCAAGTAGATATACCCATATCTACTTAAATCATGTGTGAAGGTCAGAAAATAACGATACCTGCCGCGAGCCTTAACACTCATCGGGTCGCATACATCAGTATGTATTATTTCCAATAAGTCAGTTGCTCGCTCCATTGTTCCGGAGAACGGAGTCTTAGTCATCTTGCCCATGAGGCATGATTCGCAAGCATCAAGTGATTCATAATCAAGTGATTCCAAAAGCCCATCAGCATGGAGTTTCTTCATGCGCTTTACACTAATATGACCTAAACGGCAGTGCCACAAATAAGTTGCACTATCATTATTAACTTTGCATCTTTTTGGCTTCAATATTATGAATATGTGTATCACTACGATCGAGATCCAACAAACCATTTTTGTTGGTGTGTATGACCATAGAAGGTTTTATTCATGTAAACAGAACAACAATTTATTCTCTTACTTAAATGAATAACCGTATTACAATAAACATGATCAAATCATATTCATGCTCAACGCAAACACCAAATAACACTTATTTAGGTTCAACACTAATCCCGAAAGTATAGGGAGTGTGCGATGATGATCATATCAATCTTGGAACTACTTCCAACACACCTCGTCACTTCACCCTTAACTAGTTTCTGTTCATTCTGCAACTCCCGTTTCGAGTTACTAATCTTAGCAACTGAACCAGTATCAAATATCAAGGGGTTGCTACGAACACTAGTCAAATACACATTAATAATCTGTATATCAAATATACCTTTGTTCACTTTTCCATCCTTCTTATCCGCCAAATACTTGGGGCAGTTCCGCTTCCAGTGACCAGTCCCTTTGCAGTAGAAGCACTTAGTCTCAGGCTTAGGACCAAACTTGGGCTTCTTTACTTGAGCAGCAACTTGCTTTCCGTTCTTCTTGAAGTTCCCCTTCTTCCCTTTGCCCTTTTATTGAAACTAGTGGTCTTGTCTACCATCAACACTTGATGCTCTTTCTTGATTTCTACCTTCATCGATTTCATCATCATGAAAAGCTCGGGAGTCGTTTTCGTCATCCCTTGCATACTATAGTTCATCACAAAGTTCTACTAACTTGGTGATGGTGACTAGAGAATTCTGTCAATCACTATCTTATCTAGAAGATTCACTCCCACTTGATTCAAGCGATTGTAGTACCCAGACAATCTGAGCACATGCTCACTAGTTGAGCGATTCTCCTCCATCTTTTGGCTATAGAACTTGTTGGAGGCTTCATATCTCTCAACTCGGGTATTTGCTTGAAATATTAACTTCAACTCCTGGAACATCTCATATGGTCCATGACGTTCAAAACGTTTTTTGAAGTCCCGATTCTAAGTCGTTTAAGCATGGCGCACTAAACTATTAAGTGGTCATCATATTGAGCTAGCCAAACGTTCATAATGTCTGCATCTGCTCCTGCAATAGGTCTGTCACCTAGCGGTGCATCAAGGACATAATTCTTCTGTGCAGCAATGAGGATAATCCTCAGATCATGGATCCAATCCGCATCATTGCTACTAACATCTTTCAACACAATTTTCTCTAGGAACATATCAAAATAAACACAGGGAAGCAACAACGCGAGCTATTGATCTACAACATAATTTGCAAAATACTACCAGGACTAAGTTCATGATAAATTTAAGTTCAATTAATCATATTACTTAAGAACTCCCACTTAGATAGACATCCCTCTAATCCTCTAAGTGATTATGTGATCCAAATCAACTAAACCATGTCCGATCATCACGTGAGATGGAGTAGTTTCATTGGTGAACATCGCTATGTTGATCATATCTACTATATGATTCATGCTCGACCTTTCAGTCTCCGTGTTCCGAGGCCATATCTGTATATGCTTGGCTCGTCAAGTATAACCTGAGTATTCTGCGGGTGCAACTGTTTTGCACCCGTTGTATTTGAACGTAGAGCCTATCACACCCGATCATCACGTGGTGTCTCAGCACGAAGAACTTTCGCAACGGTGCATACTCAGGGAGAACACTTCTTTATAATTAGTGAGAGATCATCTTATAATGCTACCGTCAATCAAAGCAAGATAAGATGCATAAACATCTTATAATGCTACCGTCAATCAAAGCAAGATAAGATGCATAAAAGATAAACATCACATGCAATCAATATAAGTGATATGATATGGCCATCATCATCTTGTGCTTGTGATCTCCATCCTCGAAGCACCGTCGTGATCACCATCGTCACCGGCACGACACCTTGATCTCCATCGTAGCATCGTTGTCGTCTCGCCAATCTCATGCTTCCACGACTATCGCTACCGCTTAGTGATAAAGTAAAGCATTACAGCGCGATTGCATTGCATACAATAAAGCGACAACCATATGGCTCCTGCCAGTTGCCGATAACTCGGTTACAAAAACATGATCATCTCATACAATAAAATTTAGCATCATGTCTTGACCATATCACATCACAACATGCCCTGCAAAAACAAGTTAGACGTCCTCTACTTTGTTGTTGCAAGTTTTACGTGGCTGCTATGGGCTTAAGCAAGAACCAATCTTACCTACGCATCAAAACCACAACGATAGTTTGTCAAGTTGGTGCTGTTTTAACCTTCGCAAGGACCGGGCGTAGCCACACTCGGTTCAACTAAAGTTGGAGAAACTGTCACCCGCAAGCCACCTATGTGCAAAGCACGTCGGGAGAACCGGTCTCGCGTAAGCGTACGCGTAATGTCGGTCCGGGCCGCTTCGTCCAACAATACTGCCGAACCAAAGTATGACATGCTGGTAAGCAGTATGACTTATATCGCCCACAACTCACTTGTCTTCTACTCGTGCATATAACATCAACATATAAAACCTAGGCTCGGATGCCACTGTTGGGTTTCGTAGTAATTTCAAAAAAATTCCTACGCACACGCAAGATCATGGTGATGCATAGCAACGAGAGGGAAGAGTGTGATCTACGTACCCTTGTAGACCGACAGCGGAAGTGTTAGCACGACACGGTTGATGTAGTCGTACGTCTTCACGGCCCGACCGATCAAGCACCGAAACTACGGCACCTCCGAGTTTTAGCACACGTTCAGCTCGATGACGATCCCCGGACTCCGATCCAGCAAAGTGTCGGGGAAGAGTTCCGTCAGCACGACGGCGTGGTGACGATCTTGATGTACTACCGTCGCAGGGCTTCGCCTAAGCACCGCTACAATATTATCGAGGATTATGGTGGAAGGGGGCACCGCACACGGCTAAGAATATGATCACGTGGATCAACTTGTGTGTCTAGGGGTGCCCCCTGCCCCCGTATATAAAGGATCAAGGGGAGGAGGCCGGCCGGCCCCTATGGTGCGCCAAGGAGGAGTCCTCCTCCTAGTAGGAGTAGGACTCCTACTAGGAGGGGGAAAGAAGTGGGGAGGGAGAAGGAAAGGGGGGCGCCACCCCCCTCTCCTAGTCCAATTCGGACCAGGGGGGAGGAGGCGCGCGGCCCACCTTTGGCTGCCCCTCTCTCTCTCCATTAAGGCCCATATGGCCCATTACTCCTCCCGGGGGGGGGGGTTCCGGTAACCCTCCGGCTCTCCGGTTTTCTCCGAAATCACCCGGAACACTTCCGGTGTCCGAATATAGCCGTCCAATATATCAATCTTTATGTCTCGACCATTTAGAGACTCCTCGTCATGTCCGTGATCACATCCGGGACTCCGAACTAACTTCGGTACATCAAAACTCATAAACTCATAATATAATTGTCATCATAACCTTAAGCGTGCGGACCCTACGGGTTCGAGAACAATGTAGACATGACCGAGACACGTCTCCGGTCAATAACCAATAGCGGAACCTGGATGCTCATATTGGCTCCTACATATTCTACGAAGATCTTTTATCGGTCAGACCGCATAACAACATATGTTGTTCCCTTTGTCACCGGTATGTTACTTGCCCGAGATTCGATCGTCGGTATCCCATACCTAGTTCAATCTCGTTACCGGCAAGTCTCTTTACTCATTCCGTAATACATCATCCCGCAACTAACTCATTAGTTTCAATGCTTGCAAGGCTTCAGTGATGTGCATTACCGAGAGGGCCCAGAGATACCTCTCCGACATTCAGAGTGACAAATCCTAATCTCGAAATACGCCAACCCAACATGTACCTTTGGAGACACCTGTAGAGCTCCTTTATAATCACCCAGTTACGTTGTGACGTTTGGTAGCACACAAAGTGTTCCTCCGGCAAACGGGAGTTGCATAATCTCATAGTCATAGGAACATGTATAAGTCATGAAGAAAGCAATAGCAACATACTAAACGATCGGGTGCTAAGCTAACGGAATGGGTCAAGTCAATCACATCATTCTCCTAATGACGTGATCCCGTTAATCAAATGACAACTCATGTCTATGGTTAGGAAACATAACCATCTTTGATCAACGAGCTAGTCAAGTAGAGGCATACTAGTGACACTCTGTTTGTCTATGTATTCACACATGTATTATGTTTCCGGTTAATACAATTCTAGCATGAATAATAAACATTTATCATGATATAAAGAAATAAAATAATAACATTATTATTGCCTATAGGGCATATTTAGTGACCTGACCCGAATGGATCACGTCTACTGTGCTACGGTGTCATCCCTGGATCAGTAATGCTGACACCACACAGTACATCGAGGTTTTATAGCAGAGTTGCAATCACACACACTTATTACATCGATGGCTCAAAAAAGAACTTATTACAATAAATATGGCTGAAGGCCATCTAATATCGATAACAGCGGAAGACTCGGAAGATAAATGGGTTCATCAACTCCAGCGGCATCACTGAGTATAGAACCACGACCTAAAAGCACCTCAATCGTCGTCAGAAAAGTCTGCAACATTAACGTTGCAGCCCGAAACGGGTCAGCACGTGGAATATGCTGGCAAAGTAACACATAGAGAGTAATGGAATGAAACAGCTATACTATATGCATATATGGCTGGTGGAAAGCTCTATGGTTACAGTTTTGCGTAAAGCAGTTTTTCCCTACTGCAAAGGAATAAATTTATTTAACTATCATGGTGGTTGTTAAACATCGAGAATGGTTGACAGCATTCCGATCCCAATTAAGTGAACAATTAAAACCCAACAACATTAATTAGAAGTAACATGTTGAGATTCACATGATATTCAAGTACTAGATACTCAAGTTGTCCATAACCGGGGACACGGCTAATCATGATTAGTTTGTACACTCTGCAGAGGTTTGCGCACTTTTCCCCACATGACTCGATCGCCTCCGTTTGTTTTCTCGCACTACATGGTGTTTGAGAAACGGATGACCGAGACATAGTCTTTCAGAAGCGCTAGCACCTTACATGTGGGGTAGACCGGTACACCTACATCCCCTACATCTGCTAGTCCACCCCGTAAGAGTTCGCACAACTTAGTCAACTATGCCAGAGCCCATAGTAGCATGTGGCTGCACACGGAAGTTTCTAGCATGAAAGATCTTATGATCCCTTTGAGCCTGGGTGGCGGTCCGAAAAAACAGGCAAGTCCTGATAGACATCAGGTGCCTCAATCCACCCAGATGTGTGTTTAAGTTGCCACCTTAGATAAACCATTAAAATTATCAATCTCACATCTGTCATGGATATCACTCACCCAATCCACGTCTACTAGCATAGCATGGCATAATAAGCAAACGTAGAAGTAACTCCCAAAGGTTTCATAATAATACAGGTAATAGGTACTACCTCATCTACTTCCCATCCCACAATTTAATTAGATCCTAATCATGCAATGTGTGAGGATTGATCTAATGCAATAAAACATGGGTTGTAGAAAAGGTATGATCAAAGTGTTACTTGCCTTGCTGATGATCCGCGAGTCCTAGGGTTTCGAAGTAACAAGCGGCGCAATCCGGGTAATCTATCGCAGACAAACAACAAGCATACAATAAGTACTCATCTAATGCACAGGTAAAACTCGAACAAGAGAACGAACCAGATAGTTCAACTTAAGAACTCCGGTTGCAAAGAAAGAACGAACCGAACAAACGACGGAAAAAACGGCGGAAGAAAACAACTCGGTTCTAGCAAGTTGAATCTAGGTCAAAATTTTACTGTAGCAAAAGCTTGTTCAAGTTGATTAGACGGAACGGCGGTTTCGAGACGAAACTCCAGGCGCTTGAATCACCTGATTCCGATAAACGAGCGAAAAGAAAGACTAGAAAGAAGATCGGATCTGAGATCGCGATCGCGGAATAAATCCGACGAAAAGAAAAAGAAGAACGGTTAAACGAACGGACGTCGTTAACCTAGAAGAATCCGGTGATCACGTTCGTTAGGACGAACGGTCCGGCGAACGGTCCAAAGGCAACTAAATCGGAGAAGAAAACGAATCCGATCTAGGGTTTCGGAGAAGAAAACCGAACGAAAAACCGATCTAGAAAACCGGAACGGTTTAGAGAAGAAAAGAATCGGAACGATTAGAAGAAAACGATCCGAGAAAAAGAATGATGTAGCGCGGGGCTACCTCCGGTGAGGGGCTCCGGCGGCGGGGCGTGGGGCGGCGGCGGGCGGCGGGCGGCGGCTTAGGGCGGCGCGGCGCGGGCGGGGTAGCTCTAGGCTTTGGGTTTGATGATTTAGAGGGGGGGTGCTTGGGTATTTATATGGGGAGAGGAGGAGGTTTACTTGGGGTAAGGGACAAGAATTAGACTAGGAATAGGAATAAAAAAAAGGAAAGGAAAAGATCTAGAAATAGAAAAATAATATACGGAAGTAGGACAAAAGTCCTACTAGGATTCGGTTTAGAGCAAGAGGCGAGGCGACGGCCTCCTGCGCCAGCGCTAGGCGCGCGCGGCTCCCTGGGGCGGTGGCCTTGGCCGTAGCCTTGGCCGGCTGGGCCTTTGGCCCAAGGCGCTGGACTTTGATTTTTTTTAACTGGTTCTCGCGCAGAAAAAAAAACAAAAAGAGGCTAACGAACTCCCGAAAAATCTGAAAGTAAATTTTCCCCGACTCCTAAAATGAGCCGAACAAAATGAACTTTTCTCCGGACCTAAAATGCAATTTTTCGAAAACGCGCATTTTTCCCTATCCAAATAAACTGCAAATAAACACCGGAAAACAAAAATTGATCTATTTATTATATCTTCATTTTTTTCCTAAATTTGGGAAAGTCATATTATTCCCTCTCTCATATATTTGCATGACCGGAAAAATTATTGAAGAAAATAAATAAATCAAATGATCCTCTTTTCAAATTCGAGAAAACTCTCAAATATGAAAATAACGAAATCTCCAACTCTCTCCGAGGATCCTTGAGTTGCGTGAAATTTCTAGGATCAACCAAAATGCAAGAAAATATGATATGCATATGATCTAGTGTAATAACATACCAAATTGAAAATTTGGGATGTTACAAACCTACCCCCCTTAAGATGAATCTCGCCCTCGAGGTTCGGGTTGGCTAGAAAATAGGTGAGGGTGGTCCTTGAGCAAATCTTCTTCTCTCTCCCAGGTGGCTTCATCCTCTGAGTGGTGGTTCCACTGAACTTTGCAAAACTTGATAACATTGCTGCGAGTAACTCTGCTGGCAAACTCGAGAATCTTGACTGGCTTCTCCTCATACGTTAAGTCGTCCTTCAACTGAATCGCTTCGAGTGGTACTGTATCGCTTAGCGTTATCTCTGCCATCTCGACATGACATTTCTTCAGCTGAGAAACATGGAATACATCATGAACTCCTGACAGTCCCTCTGGTAATTCCAACTTATACGCGACTTCTCCCATACGTTTCAAGATCTTAAATGGTCCAACGAAACGCGGTGCTAACTTTCCCTTAACTCCAAAGCGCTTAACTCCTCGAAGTGGGGATACTCGGAGATAAACTCTGTCTCCGGTTTCGTAAACTATCTCCTTGCGTTTAGAATCTGCGTAGCTCTTCTGCCTGGACTGGGCTACCTTGAGCCTATCGCGAATCAACTTAACTTTCCGTTCAGACTCCTTAATCAAATCTGGTCCAAAGAATTGACGGTCTCCAACTCGTAACTGTTGTCATGGAACGAAACTGGTATCTGATACGATACTCCTCGGGACTCCATGCAAACAAATGATCCTAGTCATGTATATCTTTGCCAACTTAGCACTGGTGTAAGTGGTCTTAACTGGAATGAAATGTGCTACCTTCGTCAAACGATCAACTACTACCCATATCGAGTCATATCCTGGCTTTCGTCCTGGGATCCTGTGATAAAATCCATGCCTATCTTATCCCACTTCCATTCGGGTATCGGCAATGGTTGTAACAATCCTGCTGGCTTTTGATGCCTGCCTTTACTCTCTGACATACGTCACAAACTGCTACATACGCTGCAATATCCTTCTTCATTCCGGTCCACCAGAATGTTTCCTTCAAATCCAAATACATCTTGGTATTCCCTGGGTGAATCGAATACGGTGAATCATGTGCCTCTTGCAAAATCAACTTCCTGATCTCCGGGTCATTGGGCACATAAACACGGTCCTCAAACCATAAGGTATCGTGCTCATCCTCACGAAATCCCTTTGCTTTTCCTTGCTCAATTCTCCTTTTATAGCAGCAATCTCCTTGTCAGATTTCTGAGCTTCTCTGATCTTATCCATCAATGTTGACTGAATCTCCAATGCTGCTACATAGCCTCTCGGAACTATTTCCAATACATAGCTCACGAAGGTTTTCTGCTAACTCTTGGTATCTCCCGTCACTAGGGTATTGACATGGCTCTTACGGCTCAATGCGTCAGCTACTACATTAGCCTTTCCGGGATGGTAATGCAATCTCATGTCATAATCCTTGATGAGCTCCAACCATCTCCTTTGTCTGAGGTTCAACTCCTTCTGCGTGAAAATGTACTTCAAACTCTTGTGATCCGTGTACACCTCACAATGATTTCCAATGAGGAAATGTCTCCACGTTTTCAATGCATGCACTACGGCTGCTAACTCCAAATCATGCGTGGCATAATTCAACTCATGAGGCTTCAGTTGTCGTGAGCATACGAAACAACTCTCCTTCCTGCATAAGCACTGCTCCAAGTCCTCGACGTGAAGCGTCGCAATACACCTCATAATCCTTGGTCTGATCTGGCAAAATCAATACTGGTGAGGTAACCAAGCGTTTCTTCAACTCCTGGAAACTAGCCTCACACTCCTCAGTCCATTTGAACTTAGTATCCTTCTTCAACAATTCAGTCATAGGCTTTGCAATCTTTGAAAAGTTCTCAATGAATCTCCGGTAGTATCCTGCGAGTCCAAGAAAACTCCGGATCTCTCCAACTGTTGTTGGTGCTTCCCATTCGGTTACGGTCTCAACCTTTGTGGGGTCAACTGCTATACCTTCTCCGGATATAACGTGTCCGAGGAATCCAACTTCCTTCAACCAAAACTCACATTTGCTGAATTTGCGTATAACTGATGTTCCCTTAGTTTCTCCAAAACCAAACGCAAATGTATCTCCTCTTCATTCTTTCGAATAAACCAGGATAATGTCATCAATGAACACTACGACGAACTTATCCAAAAACTCCATAAACACTTTGTTCATCATGTTCATAAAATAGGCAGGTGCGTTAGTCAGATCCAAATGACATAACGGTATACTCATACAGTCCATATCTTGTGGTGAATGTCTTAGGTATGTCCTGCTCTCGAATCTTCAACTGATGGTACCCTGATCGCAAATCGATCTTGGAAAACACTTTAGCTCCTTGCAACCGATCAAACAGATCGTTGATCATTGGCAGTGGGTACTTATTCTTGATGGTTACTTCATTCAATCCCCGATAATCTACAACCATCCTTAATGATCCATCCTTCTTTTCCACTAGAAGTACGGGTGATCCCAAGGCGAAGAACTTGGGCGAATGTAACCTTTATCCAATAACTCCTTAATCTGATTCTTAATTTCCACCAAATCCTTTGCTGGCATCCGGTACGGTCGCTTCGATATTGGGTCTGTACCTGGCAATAACTCAATCAAAAACTCAATGTCTCTATCCGGTGGCATGCCTGGCAATTCCTCAGGAAATACATCAGGAAAATCCTTTACCACTGGTACTTCCTCCTGCACAACTCCTGTTAGGCAGTTTACTTGTGTCCTGTTTGGCACATGCCGGGATACATACTTGATCCTTCTTCCTTCTGGTGTGGTAAGCAAAATTGACTTACTGGCGCAATCGATGTTTCCTCCATACATCGACAGCCAATCCATACCAAGAATCACATCCAGACCTTGGGATTCCAGAATAATTAAATCCGTTGGGAATACATGCCTTCCTATACTCAATGGTACTTGAAAACATCCTTGTCTGGCCATGTATTCTGCTCCTGGCGAGCTTACTAGCATAGGTGTTTTAAGAATCCTAGTGGGCAGGCTATACTTCTCCACAAATCCCCTTGATATGTATAAATGTGATGCACCAGTATCAAAAAGAACGAGTGCGGTAAATGAATTAACCAAAAACTTACCCATTACTGCATCGGGCTGATCTTCAATCTCCTCCACATTAACGTGGTTCACCTGTCCCCTATTGAAAGGGTTCAGCTTCTTCCCAGAGCTTCCATTGCCATTTCCATTCTGGCCTTCAGGACATTCATTGGCATAATGTCCGGTCTTCGAACACTTGAAACAGGTGACTTGACTCAGGTCTCTCTTGGTTGGGGTTGATGGGGTGGTCCGGTTCTGGCCGTTGCTTCCTCCATTCCCATTACCATTCTTGTGGCCATTATGGTTGTGCGAGCTACCTCCTCCATGGGTGTGCTGAAACTTAAATCCCGGTTTAGGGGTAAAACGGGGCTTCTGCTGGGCTCCAGAGTTATACTTCCCCTGTCCATACTTCCTCTTACGGTTCTCAATCTGCTGTTGCTTCCCTTCAATCATGATGGCACGATCTACCAACTCTTGGTAGTTGTTGAAACTCGCTACCATCAACTGCATGCTTAGTTCATCATTCAGTCCTTTCAGAAACTTCTCCTGCTTAGCTGCATCCGTAGCAACGTCATCTGGGCATAACGGGCTAGCTTACTAAACTCCTCCACATACTGGCCAACAGTCCTTCCTCCTTGGCGTAAGTTGCGAAACTCACGCTTCTTTATGGCCATAAGCTCCTGCTGAAACATGGGCAGTGCGGAAAGCTTGCTGAAACTGATCCCATGTGACAGTGTCAACTGGGTAAGTGGCTGTGAAATTCTCCCACCATGCTGCCGCGGGTCCGTCAAGCTGGTGTGCGGCAAACTTCACTTTCTCACCATCCGTGCATCCTGCAGTGGTCAACTCCCTTCCTATCTTGCGGAGCCAATCTTCTGCTACTATTGGCTCGGTGCTACTAGAAAACACCGGCGGATTCAGCCTAAGGAAACGGGCTAAGTGGTCAACAGGTGGTGGTGGGTTGTTGTTGTTGTTCTGCTGGTTCTGAACTAACATCTGCATCAATTGATTCTGCTGCTGGATCAACTGAGTGAGCTTCGGTGGAAATCCATTGTCACATCTCGGAGGCATCTGAGGGTTTAGAAAAGACGAGATTAAGAATAGAGGGGGTCTAAAGGGAAAACACTACCCCATATGCACATGAGCAAATGCACACAAAATCACTTCATCAATCAAACAAGGGCTTACAAACGATCTAAAACTATCGCAAAAGTGCTCGAACTATAATTGTTTACATGGGGGAAATACTACTATTTGGTGGTCATCTAGAAATTTGAACCGATGGAAGACTCCATGATATCTGCTCCAGCTTCGTCTTCAAAGTCGGGTTCACTTGGATCCGAATCGGTGTCGTCGATGATGATGTAGTTGTCCGGACATGCGACATACTTGTCTTCCTCCTTGGATCCTAACTTCCTCTTGAGTTCTTCAATCTCCTGCTTAAGATCGCCATTGCCTTGCTAGAGCTACGATCTCGTCCATGTAGTCCTTGCGTGTAGACTTCAGTTCTCCTTCTAGCTCGATGATCCTTGCCTTCGCATTCTTCAACTCTATCATATCATTGCACATCTGGTTCTCGTGGCGTCGAATGTGCTGGTTTAACTCCTGGATGAAAGATGCAATGGATCTATCCTTCTTGGTGATGACTAACTCCCATTGTTCATCACGGCGTCCGCAAATCTGGTAGATAGTGTCCTTAAGGTCTTCTTGATAAACTTCTCCAATGTGTCCTATGGTGATATGAGTTGCCATGCTCCTTCCTAGACTCCAGGTTGGTGCATTGAAAACACTATCTATGGGCTTCGTGATTGGCACGAATGTTCTTCCCGGGAACGTGAGCTTTGATCTTCCCAGCCGCTCCTCCTTCAGGCAAGAGTGGCGTTGAAGGTTCCGTGAAGCTTGGTAATTCCAATGTTCAGGGTACTTGGTGACTTCTTCAGGTGAAATCCAAATGGTGTGCCTCATATCCGGTTGAGCGTACTTAATCTTCGCGTTCGTCCTAATAGAGTAGAAAAGATGAGAGTTAGAAAATGAGAAGAGAAGGGTGATCTATGGCTTTAACTTAGTGGTCGTGTCCTACAGTCAGCGTGTGCTCTGATACCATCTCTGTAGCGACCTGACCCGAATGGATCACGTCTACTGTGCTACGGTGTCATCCCTGGATCAGTAATGCTGACACCACACAGTACATCGAGGTTTTATAGCAGAGTTGCAATCACACACTTATTACATCGATGGCTCAAAAAGAACTTATTACAATAAATATGGCTGAAGGCCATCTATATCGATAACAGCGGAAGACTCGGAAGATAAATGGGTCCATCAACTCCAACGGCATCATGAGTATAGAACCACGACCTAAAACACCTTACTCGTCGTCTGAAAAAGTCTGCAACATTAACGTTGCAGCCGAAAACGGGTCAGCACATGGAATATGCTGGCAAAGTAACACATAGAGAGTAATGGAATGAAACAGCTATACTATATGCATATTTGGCTGGTGGAAAGCTCTATGGTTACAGTTTTGCATACAGCCAGTTTTTCCCTGCTGCAAAGGAATAAATTTATTTCACTATCATGGTGGTTGTGAAACATGAGAATGGTTGAACAGCATTCTCAATCCCAATTAAAAATAATTAAAACCCAACAACATTAATTAGAAGTAACATGATGAGATTCACATGATATTCAAGTACTAGATACTCAAGTTGTCCATAACCGGGGACACGGCTAATCATGATTAGTTTGTACACTCTGCAGAGGTTTGCGCACTTTTCCCCACATGACTCGATCGCCTCCGTTTGTTTTCTCGCACTACATGGTGTTTGAGAAACGGATGACCGAGACATAGTCTTTCAGAAGCGCTAGCACCTTACATGTGGGGTAGACCGGTACACCTACTTCCCCTACATCTGCTAGTGAAAGGATCGATATGGTTGACTAGAGGGGGGGGTGAATAGGCAACTACCAATTTTTAGCTTTTCTTTATCAAATTAAACTTTGCATCAAAGAAGGTTGTCTAGATGTGCAGTTAGGTGAGCAACCTATATGATGCAACAACAACAAGCACACAAGCAAGCAAGGGAACAAACACTAAAGAGCATGCACAAGTGAAGGTAAGAGATAACCAAGAGTGGATCCGGTGAAGACGAGGATGTGTTACCGAAGTTCCTTCCTTTTGAAGGGAAGTACGTCTCCGTTGGAGCGGTGTGGAGGCACAATGCTCCCCAAGAAGCCACTAGGGCCACCGTATTCTCCTCACGCCCTCACACAATGCGAGATGCCGTGATTCCACTATTGGTGCCCTTGAAGGCGGCGACCGAACCTTTACAAACAAGGTTGGGGCAAACTCCACAACTTAATCGGAGGCTCCCAACAAGACCACGAAGCTTCACCACAATGGAATATGGCTCCGAGGTGACCTCAACCGTCTAGGGTGCTCAAACACCCAAGAGTAACAAGATCCGCTAAGGATGAGTGGGGGAATCAAAAATCTCTCGGTGGAAGTGTAGATCGGGGCCTTCTCAACCACTCCCGAGCAAATCAACAAGTTTGGTTGGCTAGGGAGTGAGATCGGGCGAAAAAAGAGCTTGGAGCAATAATGGAGCTTTAATGGTGGAAGAGGTAGGTCAAAGGGGGGAAGAAGACACCCTTTTATAGTGGGGGAACAATCCACCCGTTACCCCCCACTCAGCCCCGCAGAGAGCGGTACTACCGCGGGGGCAGGGTGGTACTACCGCTCCAAAGCGGTACTACCGCTCCCCCTCAGCGGTACTGCCGCGCTAAAGGAGAAGGGGCTGGGGCTGGGACCCAGAGCGGTACTACCGCGGAGGCAGGGCGGTACTACCGCTCACAAGCAGCACTACCGCCACTACTACCGCAGCTAGTACCGTAAAACCCGACACGAGAAAATGCGCACTCGAGTCGAGGCGGTAGGAACACGGAGCCACAGCGGTACTGCGGCTGAGGCCACCAGCGGTACTACCGCTCCGAGGAGCGGTACACCGCTTACTGAGCTTCAGCCGTACTACCGCTATACTGCAGCTAGTGCCGTAAAACCCGACACGAGAAAATGCGCACTCGAGTCGAGGCGGTAGGAACACGGAGCCGCAGCGGTACTGCAGCTGAGGCCATAAAGCGGTACTACCTCTCCGAGGAGCGGTACTACCGCTCCGGAAGCGGTACTGCCGCTTAGTGAGCCTCAGCGGTACTACCGCTGTGGCCCGGTACTACCGCTGGGTCCAGGAAAAACCACAAAGGGAGAAGAGAGAAGCTCCATAGAGACGGAGAGAAAACGGTGGGAGAGAGAAGAACGTGTACGTGTTGATTCCACCCAAACCATACCGAAGCAGATCCCCTCTTGATAGTACGGTGACTACTACGAAACTTAGTCCACCAACAAAGTCACGAAGGAAGCTACACCGTCTTGAGTAGAGCGCCGAGGGGAAAAAATCATTGCGTGCCAAAGGATGAATATCTGAAAGAAACCAAAGCACCCGATTAGTCCGCAAATGCATTGTCATCAATCACCAAAACACCGTAGGGATAAATATGCCCTTACAATCTCCCCCTTTTTGGTGGATTGATGTCAATACGGGATTTGCATAGAAAAGAGTAGACGTAGAATGCAAGAGAACCCATGCCTCAAAAAATAGACAGGCTCCCCTAGATGTTGTGCACATTCGATAAGTGCTTTGGACTGCACGACACACATGCTAGGATCACGGCTCCCCCTATATTTTAGAGACCAACAACCTAAGCAAGATATATGAAAACAATATATATGATAGGATAAGCATGCAAGCTATAAGATACCGAGGTGCATAGCACATAAATAAGATAACACAGGTAGCATATGTCTTACACCATATGTTTGGAACTTAGGTCTCACAAGCACAAAACCAAACAAAACCAAACAACGAGAAAGCAAACGAACGACACAAAGACACACTCGCAAACACAAATCCCTAAACTCTCTCCCCCTTTGGCATCGAGACACCAAAAAGGGAGGGGCAGAGAGGGACACGAAGATTCCAGGTGATGGGCGAGGAAGGTCCTGAACATCACATCTCTGCATCTTCATCGTGGGTTGAACAGTGCTCGGCATCGGAATCGGTCCAGTGACAGTTCTGATGAATCCAGTCCTCCTCTTCAGTGATCTGTCCCTCAGACCCACTGACAACTGTGGCTCCCAACTGACGCATGATCTCCTTGTGATGCGTCCTGGCATTCTTCTCCGCCACATGAGTCATATACTGACCATGGGACTCCATGCAGAAGAGCTTCTTCATCTTGCGCTTGAGCTTCTGGGCCCAAGATGGTTCTGCACTGGAGTGGCTAGCGTCCTCATCGTGGGCATCAGGAGCAGCCTCACCCTCAGTTCCCATGGCAGCAGCAGCAGAAGGACCCCCTGTGTGAGGCGCTGACCAGTTGTCCTTCTTCCTCAGGCACTTGATCTCATGTGACACCAACTCTCCAGTTTCTAGCAGCACTCTGGGATAAGTCTGTGCCCAGGCCCTCTCAATGAGCCTCATGATGAAGGGACCATAGATAGGACACTTGCGCTCAGACACGGCAGATACAAGTTCAGACCACATGACATGAGAGATATCCAGGCTTTCTCCAGTGTTTTCTTCCTTCTCATGCTGACAGAAAAGGAGCATGTCCACGAGGTAGGAGTGAACCTGATCCAGATTCCCAATGCGAGGGAAGAGAGTCTCACGGAATATGCGATGAAGAATGTCTAGATACGATACAGCTCGTAGGTCTTCTTCTCAGTGACAGGGTGAACCTTCACAGTGCAGTAGGGCCAAAGAGCTTGCTTGTGGGTGGAAGTAGCATGGCGGTGAGGACGGAAACCGACAGGAGTCTCAAGCCCGTTATCCACCACGTCAAGTAACTCCATGAACGCCCCCCACTTGACAGAAAGCCGCTTGCCATTGGTCATCCAAGTCAGAGTCCTGTCGCTATCTGTTCCAAGATGGACGGTGGCAAAGAATTGAGCCAACAAATCCGCATTGAAATCCTTGTTGAACTGCATGATCCTGAGAATGTTCAGCTGAGTGCACATCTGAAAGGCTTCTCCAAAGTACTCTGGATCCTTCTCCATAGCATCGGTGTCAATGGAGCGAACATCAACATAGAGATTCTTCTTGGCCTTGATCACATCAAAGTAGATGGCAAACTGAAAGCGGTTCCAGAACGGACGGTTGACCAAAGTGGGTTCTTGGTCCACCGTATAGGGGTTGCAGCGATGCTTCTCCCAAAACTCCTTGCTGGTCATCTCAGTCACAGGCTTCCCTTTTGGCTTGTTGGCGGCTCGCTTCGAGTGCTGAGGAGGTGGAGAAACAGTTGCAGAAGCACTTGCTGGAGGCGGTTGGGTGCTCGAGGAACCACCGGCAGGCTCTGAGGTCCGGTAGCGCTTGGAGGTGGCACGCCCGGGGTTGATGCGGCGACCTTGTTGCTCGGGTATGTCATCACCTGGAGCCAAACACAAAACGGAGGCAAAACAACCAGAAGAAACGAGCATAAGCCAACAAACACAACAAAAAGATCAAGGGAAGGTAGGAAAATGATGGAAATTGGCATGCAGCGGTAGTACCGTGATCAGCGCGCGGTAGTACCGCCCTAAACGGTAGTACCGCCCAAAAGGGGGCGGTAGTACCGCCCTAGGCCAAGCGGTAGTACCGCTCCAAGGGGAGCGGTAGTACGGCTTGAGGCGGATACACAGCAGTTTCAACGCGCGAGGCGGTGAGACAGTGGTTTCCTACTACCGTGGACAGATCCGGCACTACCGGCCTACCAAATTCAAAAAAATTCCCGCCAAACATCAATCTAGATGATCTAGTTGCCTTCTCCAACCAACTCAAGCCTAGATTTAGCCAAAAATCTAGAGATGCAACCACCATTGCCCCTAAGCACAAGATCTAAAAGCAAGATCAAAAGAGAGAAGGAACATGGGAAATACCGGCATCCATGGCAAGAGGACGAGGTGGGGATTGACTCCACCGAAGGAAATGGGGAGGAACGCCCCGGAGGAGGAGAGCCACCGGAGCCCTTCCGCGGCGGAACGGTGCTGGAGAGAGAGAGGCACGAGGGGGCGAGCGAATGGGTATGGGGGAGAAGAACCCTCCCCCTGCCCCGATAAAAAACCTTCAGCCCCCGTCCCGCAGAGGTAGTACCGCGCTGGGGCGCGGTAGTACCGCTCATAGGTGGTAGTTCCGCTCTGGTGTGGCGGTAGTACCGCTTACACGGTAGTACCGTCCATCACCAGCAGCAGTACCGCTTATCAGCGGTAGTACCGCTCGCCAGCAGCGGCAGTACCGCCCAGCACACCGCGGCAACTAGACTACATGGCTTAGCTCAAAAAAAACAGAAACCCGCAACAAAAAGCAAAGGAACACATCAGCAAGAGGCCAAGAAACCTCTCTTCAAGAGAGGGCGTTGGCCGAAGCCACCTATGTTTGAGTCAAGAGGTATGGCGCCGCGAAGATTTTAACCTTGGGCCCATGACCAAAACTCGTCTTTTGAGCACACGTGCCATCAGCAATGGCTAAAGAGAAAGACTTGATCAATTTATGCATAATGGGGGGAGGGAGAGTTCATCGAGAGAACAACACTCCCCCTATGTCCATGCCTACACCTAAACTAGACACAAGTGACACCGTAATCCTTTAAAGTTTGCCTCATCCATAAGAGTTGTGCACAACAACTACCGGCCGCAACATACTCCGCTTCGGTGGACGAGAGAGACACACAACTTTGCTTTTTGGAAGACCAACTTACCAACGAGCAACCAAGGAATTGACATCCTCCGGAAGTGGACTTCCTATCCACTTTGTCTCCCGCCCAATCGGAATCCGAGTACCCTACAATCTTGAAGTTTGATCCTCTTGGGTACCATAAGCCAAAGTTTGGGGTATGAGCCAAATATCGAAAGATTCGTTTGACAGCCACATAGTGACTTTCCTTAGGTGCGGCTTGAAACCGTGCACAAATTCCCACACTCAACATGATGTCCGGTCTAGATGCACAAAGGTAAAGCAAGGATCCAATCATGGAGCGGTATACCTTTTGATCCACCACTTTACCATTGGGATCTAGATCAAGTTGGCACTTGGTGGGAATTGGGGTGGGAGCCGGCTTGACGTCACTTAGCTTGAATCTCTTGAGCATGTCTTGAGTGTATTTGGATTGATTGATGAAGGTTCCTTCTCTTCTTTGCTTCACTTCAAACCCTAGAAAGAACTTCAACTCCCCCATGGCGGACATCTCAAACTTTGAGGTCATGAGAGCGGCAAATTCCTCATTGAAAGCTTTGTTAGGAGAACCAAAGATAATATCATCAACATATAATTGGCACACAAACAACTCCCCTTTGACCTTCTTAGTAAAAAGAGTGGGGTCGATTATCCCAACTTCAAACCCACGGTCTTGTAACAACTCGGTAAGGTGGTCATACCACGCACGTGGGGCTTGTTTAAGGCCATAGAGTGCCTTATCGAGTTGATACACATGATCGGGAAAGTAGGGATCCTCGAACCCGGGGGGTTGCTTGACGTACACTAATTCATTAATGGGACCATTAAGAAAAGCACTCTTCACATCCATTTGATGTAACTTAAAGTTATGATGAGAAGCATATGCAATCAACATGCGAATGGATTCAAGACGAGCAACGGGAGCAAAGGTTTCACCGTAGTTGATACCCTCAACTTGGGAGTAGCCTTGTGCTACCAAACGAGCCTTGTTGCGAATGATAATCCCATGGTCATCTTGCTTGTTCTTGAATATCCACTTGGTTCCAATGACATTGTGGTTCCCCGTTGGCCTTGGCACCAATCTCCACACTTTGTTGCGCTCGAAGTTGTTGAGTTCTTCATGCATGGCATTGAGCCAATCCGGATCTTCGAGCGCCTCATAGACCTTGTGAGGTTCCACACAAGAGACAAACGCGTGATGCTCACAATAATTTGCTAATTGTCTACGAGTGCTTACCCCCTTTCTTAAGCTTCCAAGCACGTTCGTCATGAGATGATCCTTGGTGGAGAGCTTGGAAGCAACTTTGGCGGCACGACGCTCTAATTCCTCCTCGTCGGTGAGTTGAGGAGCGGTTACTTGATCATCTTGAGCATCGTCATGAACTTGCTCTTGGTCTTGAACTTGCTCGAGGGAGAGGACTTGACCTTGGGCATCACTTGGTGTGTCAACACCGTCTTGAGTATGATCTTTCCCTAGGTCTTGTTCATGAGGTTGAGGGCCTTCACTTTGTTCTTCGGAAGTGTGTGGGCCTTGGGTTGGTGATGGCTCCACTTGAGTGGGGCATTGTCCTTCTCCTTCGGCCACAAGGGGTTCCTCAATGGGTAGGATGAAACCAACACCCATTCTTCTTATGGCTTGAGGAGGAATTTCATCACCTACATCACAAGTGCCACTTTGCTCCACTTGGGAGCCGTTATTCTCATCAAACTCCACGTTACACGTCTCCTCAATAAGTCCCGTGGATTTATTGAGGACATGGTAAGCATGAGAGTTTGTAGCATAACCAACAAATATGCCCTCATACGCTCTAGCCTCAAATTTAGACAACCGAACACCTTTCTTGAGAATGAAACACTTACACCCGAATACCCGGAAGTACTTGAGGTTGGGCTTGTTACCGGTGAGTATCTCATAAGGAGTCTTGTTCAAACCCTTGTGGAGGTAGAGCCGATTTGATGCATGACACGCGGTGTTGATGGCTTCGGCCCAAAAGTTGTACGGAGACTTGAACTCCGCCATCATGGTCCTTGCCGCATCCATCAACGTCCGGTTCTTCCTCTCCGCAACACCGTTTTGTTGAGGGGTGTATGGTGCGGAATATTGATGCTTGATTCCCTCATCACTAAGAAACTCATCCAAGGTGTAGTTCTTGAACTCGGTGCCGTTGTCACTTCTTATTGTCAAGATCTTTGCATTGTGTTGACGTTGTGCTTCATTGGCGAAGTCAATGACGGTTTGTTGGGTCTCGCTCTTCCTCTTGAAGAAATACACCCACGTGTACCTTGAGTAGTCATCCACAATCACCAAGCAATACTTTCTACCTCCAAGACTATCGAAGGATGGAGGCCCAAAGAGATCCATGTGAAGGAGCTCCAAAGGCCTCTTTGAATAAATGATAGTCGTGGGAGGGTGAGCCTTCTCATGTAGCTTTCCTTTGATACAGGCACTGCAAGCACGATCTTTAGCAAAACTAACATTCGTTAGTCCACGGACATGGTCCCCCTTTAGGATACTTTGCAAAGATCTCATATTGACATGGGCTAGACGGCGATGCCAAAGCCATCCCACATCAACTTTAGCCATTAGGCATGTCGCGGTCTTAGTGAGTCGCTCCGAAAAGTTAATCACATATAGACCGTTCTCGACATGCCCAAAAAAGGCTACTTTAAGAGTCTTGCTCCACAAGAGGGCCACGGTATCGATATCAAAGAAAGTGGCAAAGCCCATGATTGCAAGCTGACGAACGGAAAGTAAATTGTATGCAAGGGACTCAACAAGCATGACCTTCTCGATCGTGAGATCATGAGAGATGACCACCTTGCCAAGTCCCAATACCTTAGAAAATGAGGCGTCACCCCACTCGACATTGGTGGGCATAGATGGAACCTTGTGCACGTCCACCACCAAGTCCTTGCTTCCGGTCATATGATTTGTAGCTCCGCTATCGAGCAACCATGATCCACCACCGGAAGCAAACACCTGCAAGAGATCAATGCTTGGTTTTAGGTACCCATTTTGTAATGGGTCCTTTGATGTTAGTAACAAGGGTCTTAGGAACCCAAATAGACCATTCAACGTGCTCATGAAGAGAACCAACAAATTTGGCATAAACATGCCCATCACTAGCACGGCACAACACATAAGAAGGATTAAAATCGCCGGCTTTGTTGGGTGTGGTGACATTGCCCTTCTTGACTTTGTTCCTCTTCTTCTCCTCGGGGACACTTTCTCCCACCCTCACAAAGGTTTGCATGAGGGGAGGAGGTCGTTTGGTCTTGTCATTCTTCTTCTTGTTTTTGGAGTCGGAGACGTACCCAACCCCTTCCTTCGCCACACCTCCCTTTTGGTTGATCAAGAGATCATTGAGGTTCTTCTTGCCTTGTATGCAAGTCGCAAGGCCTCTCTCAAGTTGCTCCTTCAACTTAGCATTTTCCTCAACAAGATGTATATGCTCACAACACGGGTTAGTAGCATTTGCATTATCAATTAAAACCATATGAGGAAAAGTTGCTTTCTCCTTAGTTAGCTTCACTTGGAGTTGATCATGAGACTCCTTGAGACTAGCGTGAATACCCTTCAAGGCCTTGTGGGCCTTGTCAAGTATATCAAACTCCTCTTTGAGTCTAGCAAGATCAACTCCGAGTTTGGCCTTCTCGGAATTTAGCACACGAGAAACAACGAGGGCATGATCATAATCTTTCTCTAACTTAGCATGATCAACGTTGTATGACTCCTCAAGAGCCAAACGAAGACCACGCTCTTCCTCAAGAGCATTGGAAAGGTCCGAAATCTCATCGGCATAGTCACGACTATGCCCTTCCATCTTTGAGATGGTGTCTTCGTGGGCCTCGATCATGTCATTGGCCTCGCCAAGTTGTTCCAAGAGAGCAACAAAGTGCTTCTTGGATTTTCCCTTGAGTTTGCCCATAAAGGCCTCAAACTCGTTAGCCTCCACATTAACTCCCTCAACTTCATTAATGCTCTCCGATGGGGAAGGATGATTAATGATGGTAGTTTTGATGTTGGAGGTTACCTTGTTGGTGGCTTTCGCCATGAGGCACTTGGCGTTGATGCTCTCGTTGGGTGAGTCGAAGAGAGACACTCGTGACCTTGTGGCAATGGCGACGGAGGCCATGGCAACCGACTCATCATCTTCATCATCGTCATCATCCTCATTGTACTCTTCTTGCACAACCAAGGCCTTGGGAGGAGTCTTCTTGGTGAACTTGTTCTTATTGGGGAACGACTTGGCCTTGTCCTTTCGAATGAGTTTGCCACCATTGTCTTCCCTCTTCTCATACGGGCATTCCGCAACGAAATGACTCACGTTGCCGCAATTGTAGCAAGTCCTTACACGTTGCTTGCCCCTCGTGCCACTCGAGGTGTTTTTGCTAAAGTTGTTCCTCGAGTTTTTCTTGCTCCAAAATTGCCTTGAAGCAAGTGCCATGTGTTCATGATATGCATACTTTGTATCTTCAGGGTTGCTCTCCTCCTCTTCCTCTTCTTCTTCTTCCACGGTGAGCTTGGCCTTTAAAGCAAGGTTAGACTTCTTTCCCCGTTGAGAACGGAGCACCGCATTGTCGGCGGTCTTGTCCAAAATGTTCATGGCCACAAACTCATCCAACACCTCGCTTGAGGTCAAAGTGTGGAAGTCCGGTCTTTGGCGGATGACGGAGGACATGGCCTTGTGGTAGGGCATCATTGCCATGAGGAATTTGCGCTTGATCCAATTGTCATCCGTGTCCTTGCTACCGTGATCTCGTAGTGAGACCGCGAGTTTGGTGACTCTCCGATAAAGCTCACGAGGTTCTTCATCTTCCTTCATTGCAAACTCATCGGCCTCATCTTGTACCACTTCATAGTTGGAGCATTGAATGCTTGCGCTTCCCCGGTAGAGAGACACGACACAATGCCATGCATCTTTGGCCAAGGCGAAGGGACGAAGATGAGGTAGGTCTTCGGGTGGAATTGCATCTTGAATGATGAAGAGAGCATTCTCATTGAATTGATTGTCCGCGGCTTCTCGAGGAGTGAAGTTGCTTGGATCATGTGGGTAGAAACCTTCTTCAATGATTCTCCAAAGGTTAGTGTTCACATGATTTAAATGACGTTTAAAGCGGTAAACCCAAGAATCAAAATCCTCATTTTTCACAATCTTAGGAGGAGGACCGGCATGATTCAAATGAGTAGAAGGAACCGGTCTACCATACACAAGTGGTGGTTCCACATGGGCAAAGATGTCGGTGCCATTCTTGCCACTAGAAGAAGGAGCCTTTTCACTACTAGCTTCCCCCTTGTCGGGGATAGCATCCGACACCTTGTTGGTGGGATCCCCCACTTTCAATGGTGCGGTGGATAGTTTGAGCCCCTCAAGAAATTTAGTAAACATGTTTTCAACTTCGGTCGTCATGGAGGTTTTCAATGTCTCCAAGGCTACATTGAACTCCTCACGAGAGACCAAAGTTCCCCCATCACCCGTAGACGAGATAGGATTCACACCGGAGTGTTCCTCCGCTCCGTCTACGGTATTAACCATACTCTTTGGACGGTGAAGTCCTTAATAAAGAGACGAGGCTCTGATACCAATTGAAAGGATCGATATGGTTGACTAGAGGGGGTGAATAGGCAACTACCAATTTTTAGCTTTTCTTTATCAAATTAAACTTTGCATCAAAGAAGGTTGTCTAGATGTGCAGCTAGGTGAGCAACCTATATGATGCAACAACAACAAGCACACAAGCAAGCAAGGGAACAAACACTAAAGAGCATGCACAAGTGAAGGTAAGAGATAACCAAGAGTGGATCCGGTGAAGACGAGGATGTGTTACCGAAGTTCCTTCCTTTTGAAGGGAAGTACGTCTCCGTTGGAGTGGTGTGGAGGCACAATGCTCCCCAAGAAGCCGTTAGGGCCATCGTATTCTCCTCACGCCCTCACACAATGCGAGATGCCGTGATTCCACTATTGGTGCCCTTGAAGGCGGCGACCGAACCTTTACAAACAAGGTTGGGGCAAACTCCACAACTTTATCGGAGGCTCCCAACAAGACCACGAAGCTTCACCACAATGGAATATGGCTCCGAGGTGACCTCAACCGTCTAGGGTGTGCTCAAACACCCAAGAGTAACAAGATCCACTAAGGATGAGTGGGGGAATCAAAAATCTCTTGGTGGAAGTGTAGATCGGGGCCTTCTCAGCCACTCCTGAGCAAATCAACAAGTTTGGTTGGCTAGGGAGTGAGATCGGGCGAAAACGGAGCTTGGAGCAATAATGGAGCTTTAATGGTGGAAGAGGTAGGTCAAAGGGGGGAAGAAGACATCCTTTTATAGTGGGGGAACAATCCACCCATTACCCCCCACTCAGCCCCGCAGAGAGCGGTACTACCGCGGGGGCAGGGCGGTACTACCGCTCCAAAGCGGTACTACCGCTCCATCTTAGTGGTACTGCCGCGCTACAGGAGAAGGGGCTGGGGCTGGGACCCAGAGCGGTACTACTGCGGAGGCAGGGCGGTACTACCGCTCGCAAGCAGCACTACCGCCACTACTACTGCAGCTAGTACCGTAAAACCCGACACGAGAAAATGCGCACTAGAGTCGAGGCGGTAGGAACACGGAGCCACAGCGGTACTGCGGCTGAGGCCACCAGCGGTACTACCGCTCCGAGGAGCGGTACTACCGCTTGCTGAGCTTCAGCCGTACTACCGCTATACTGCAGCTAGTGCCGTAAAACCCGACACGAGAAAATGCGCACTCGAGTCGAGGCGGTAGGAACACGGAGCCGCAGCGGTACTACAGCTGAGGCCATAAAGCGGTACTACCGCTCCTAGGAGCGGTACTACCGCTCCTAGGAGCGGTACTGCCGCTTAGTGAGCCTCAGCGGTACTACCGCTGTGGCCCGGTACTACCGCTGGGTCCAGGAAAAACCACAAAGGGAGAAGAGAGAAGCTCCATAGAGACGGAGAGAAAACGGTGGGAGAGAGAAGAACGTGTACGTGTTGATTCCACCCAAACCATACCGAAGCAGATCCCCTCTTGATAGTACGGTGACTACTACGAAACTTAGTCCACCAACAAAGTCACGAAGGAAGCTACACCGTCTTGAGTAGAGCGCCGAGGGGAAAAAATCATTGCGTGCCAAAGGATGAATATCTGAAAGAAACCAAAGCACCCGATTAGTCCGCAAATGCATTGTCATCAATCACCAAAACACCGTAGGGATAAATATGCCCTTACAGCTAGTCCACCCCGTAAGAGTTCGCACAACTTAGTCAACTATACCAGAGCCCATAGTAGCATGTGGCTGCACACGGAAGTTTCTAGCATGAAAGATCTTATGATCCCTTTGAGCCTGGGTGGCGGTCCAAAAGAAAACAGGCAAGTCCTGGAATACCCAGGTGCCTCAATCCACCCAGATGTGTGTTTAAGTTGCCACCTTAGATAAACCATTAAAATTATCAATCTCACATCTGTCATGGATATCACTCACCCAATCCACGTCTACTAGCATAGCATGGCAATATAAGCAAACGTAGAATAACTCCCAAAGGTTTCATAATAATACAGGTAATAGGTACTACCTCATCTACTTCCCATCCCACAATTTAATTAGATCCTAATCATGCAATGTGTGAGGATTGATCTAATGCAATAAAACATGGGTTGTAGAAAAGGTATGATCAAAGTGTTACTTGCCTTGCTGATGATCTGCGAGTCCTAGGGTTTCGAAGTAACAGGCGGCGCAATCCGGGTAATCTATCGCAGACAAACAACAAGCATACAATAAGTACTCATCTAATGCACAGGTAAAACTCAAACAAGAGATCGAACCAGATAGTTCAACTTAAGAACTCCGGCTGCAAAGAAAGAACGAACCGAACAAACGGCGGAAAACAAACGGCGGAAGAAAACAACTCGGTTCTAGCAAGTTGAATCTAGGTCAAAATTTTACTGTAGCAAAAGCTTGTTCAAGTTGATTAGACGGAACGGCGGTTTCGAGATGAAACTCCAAGCGCTTGAATCACCTGATTCCGATCAACGAGCGAAAAGAAAGACTAGAAAGAAGATCGGATCTGAGATCGCGATCGCGGAATAAATCCGACGAAAAGAAAAAGAAGAACGGTTAAACGAACGGACGTCGTTAACCTAGAAGAATCCGGTGATCACGTTCGTTAGGACGAACGGTCCGGCGAACGGTCCAAAGGCAACTAAATCGGAGAAGAAAACGAATCCGATCTAGGGTTTCGGAGAAGAAAACCGAACGAAAAACCGATCTAGAAAACCGGAACGGTTTAGAGAAGAAAAGAATCGGAACGATTAGAAGAAAACGATCCGAGAAAAAGAATAGATGTAGCGCGGGGCTACCTCCGGTGAGGGGCTCCGGCGGCGTGGGCGTGGGCGGCGGCGTGGGCGTGGCGGCGGCGGCTTAGGGCGGCGCGGCGCGGGGCGGGGTGTAGCTCTAGGCTTTGGTTTGATGATTTAGAGGGGGGTGCTTGGGTATTTATATGGGTGAGGAGGAGGTTTACTTGGGGTAGGGGACAAGAATTAGACTAGGAATAGGAATAGAAAAAAAGGAAAGGAAAAGATCTAGAAATAGAAAAGGAATATACGGAAGTAGGACAAAAGTCCTACTAGGATTCGGTTTAGAGCAAGAGGCGAGGCAGCGGCCTCCTGCGCCAGCGCTAGGCGCGCGCGGCTCCCTGGGGGCGGTGGCCTTGGCCGGCTGGGCCTTTGGCCCAAGGCGCTGGACTTTGATTTTTTTTAACTGGTTCTCGCGCAGAAAAAAAAACAAAAAGAGATCTAAACGAACTACGAAAAATTTAAAGTAAATTTTCCCCGACTCCTAAAAATGAGCCGAACAAAATGAACTTTTCTCCGGACCTAAAATGCAATTTTCGAAAACGCGCATTTTTCCCTATCCAAATAAACTGCAAATAAACACCGGAAAACAAAAATTGATCTATTTATTATATCTTCATTTTTTTTCCTAAATTTGGGAAAGTCATATTATTCCCTCTCTCATATATTTTGACACCGGAAAAATTATTGAAGATAAAATAAATAAATCAAATGATCCTATTTTCAAAATTCGAGAAAACTCTCAAATATGAAAATAACGAAATCTCCAACTCTCTCCGAGGTTCCTTGAGTTGCGTGAAATTTCTAGGATCAACCAAAATGCAAGAAAATATGATATGCATATGATCTAGTGTATAACATTCCAAATTGAAAATTTCGGATGTTACAAACCTACCCCCCTTAAGATGAATCTCGCCCTCGAGATTAGGGTTGGCTAGAAAATAGGTGAGGGTGGTCCTTGAGCAAATCTTCTTCTCTCTCCCAGGTGGCTTCATCCTCTGAGTGGTGGTTCCACTGAACTTTGCAAAACTTGATAACCTTGTTGCGAGTAACTCTGCTGGAAAACTCGAGAATCTTGACTGGCTTCTCCTCATATGTTAAATCGTCCTTCAACTGAATCGCTTCTAATGGCACTGTATCTCTTAGCGGTACCTCCGCCATCTCGGCGTGACATCTCTTCAGCTGAGAAACATGGAATACATCATGAACTCCTGACAGTCCCTCTGGTAATTCCAACTTATACGCGACTTCTCCCATACGTTTCAAGATCTTAAATGGTCCAACGAAACGCGGTGCTAACTTTCCCTTAACTCCAAAGCGCTTAACTCCTCGAAGTGGGGATACTCGGAGATAAACTCTGTCTCCGGTTTCGTAAACTATCTCCTTGCGTTTTGAATCTGCGTAGCTCTTCTGCCTGGACTGGGCTACCTTGAGCCTATCGCGAATCAACTTAACTTTCCGTTCAGACTCCTTAATCAAATCTGGTCCAAAGAATTGACGGTCTCCAACTTCGTAACTGTTGTCATGGAACGAAACTGGTATCTGATACGATACTCCTCGGGACTCCATGCAAACAAATGATCCTAGTCATGTATATCTTTGCCAACTTAGCACTGGTGTAAGTGGTCTTAACTGGAATGAAATGTGCTACCTTCGTCAAATGATCAACTACTACCCATATCGAGTCATAACCTGCTTTCGTCCTGGGTAGTCCTGTGATAAAATCCATGCCTATCTTATCCCACTTCCATTCGGGTATCGGCAATGATTGTAACAATCCTGCTGGCTTCTGATGCTCTGCCTTTACTCTCTGACATACGTCACAAACTGCTACATACGCTGCAATATCCTTCTTCATTCCGGTCCACCAGAATGTTTCCTTTAAATCCAAATACATCTTGGTATTCCCTGGGTGAATCGAATACGGTGAATCATGTGCCTCTTGCAAAATCAACTTCCTGATCTCCGGGTCATTGGGCACATAAACACGGTCTTCAAACCATAAGGTATCGTGCTCATCCTCACGAAATCCCTTAGCTTTTCCTTTGCTAAGTTTCTCCTTTATAGCAGCAATCTCTTTGTCAGATTTCTGAGCTTCTCTAATCTTATCCATCAATGTTGACTAAATCTCCAATGCTGCTACATAGCCTCTCGGATATGTTTGGAAATAGTTCCGAAGGTTTTCTGCTAACTCCTTGGGTACTTCTCCCGTCACTAGGGTATTGACATGGCTCTTACGGCTCAATGCGTCAGCTACTACATTAGCCTTTCCGGGATGGTAATGCAATCTCATGTCATAATCCTTGATGAGCTCCAACCATCTCCTTTGTCGGAGGTTCAACTCCTTCTGCGTGAAAATGTACTTCAAACTCTTGTGATCCGTGTACACCTCACAATGATTTCCAATGAGGAAATGTCTCCACGTTTTCAAGGCATGCACTACGGCTGCTAACTCCAAATCATGCGTGGCATAATTCAACTCATGAGGCTTCAGTTGTCGTGATGCATACGAAACAACTCTCCCTTCCTGCATAAGCACTGCTCCAAGTCCTCGACGTGAAGCGTCGCAATACACCTCATAATCCTTGGTCTGATCTGGCAAAATCAATACCGGTGAGGTAACCAATCGTTTCTTCAACTCCTAGAAACTAGCCTCACACTCCTCAGTCCATTTGAACTTAGTATCCTTCTTCAACAATTCAGTCATAGGCTTTGCAATCTTTGAAAAGTTCTCAATGAATCTCCGGTAGTATCCTGCGAGTCCAAGAAAACTCCGGATCTCTCCAACTGTTGTTGGTGCTTCCCATTCGGTTACGGTCTCAACCTTTGTGGGGTCAACTGCTATACCTTCTCCGGATATAACGTGTCCGAGGAATCCAACTTCCTTCAACCAAAACTCACATTTGCTGAATTTGGCGTATAACTGATGTTCCCTTAGTTTCTCCAAAACCAAACGCAAATGTTATGCTCCTCTTCATTCTTCGAATAAACCAAAATGTCATCGATGAACACTACGACGAACTTATCCAAAAACTCCATAAACACTTTGTTCATCAGGTTCATAAAATAGGCAGGTGCGTTAGTCAATCCAAATGACATAACGGTATACTCATACAGTCCATATCTTGTGGTGAATGTTGTCTTAGGTATGTCCTGCTCTCGAATCTTCAACTGATGGTACCCTGATCGCAAATCGATCTTGGAAAACACTTTAGCTCCTTGCAATCGATCAAACAGATCGTTGATCATTGGCAGTGGGTACTTATTCTTGATGGTTACTTCATTCAATCCCCGATAATCTACAACCATCCTTAATGATCCATCCTTCTTTTCCACTAGAAGTACGGGTGATCCCCAAGGCGAAGAACTTGGGCGAATGTAACCTTTATCCAATAACTCCTTAATCTGATTCTTAATTTCCACCAAATCCTTTGCTGGCATCCGGTACGGTCGCTTTGATATTGGGCCTGTACCTGGCAATAACTCAATCAAAAACTCAATGTCTCTATCCGGTGGCATGCCTGGCAATTCCTCAGGAAATACATCAGGAAAATCCTTTACCACTGGTACTTCCTCCTGCACAACTCCTGTTAGGCAATTCACTTGTGTCCTGTTTGGCACATGCCTGGATACATACTTGATCCTTCTTCCTTCTGGTGTGGTAAGCAAAATTGTCTTACTGGCGCAATCGATGTTTCCTCCATACATCGACAGCCAATCCATACCAAGAATCACATCCAACCTTTGGGATTCCAGAATAATCAAATCCGTTGGGAATACATGCCTTCCTATACTCAATGGTACTTGGAAACATCCTTGTCTGGCCATGTATTCTGCTCCTGGCGAGCTTACTAGCATAGGTGTTTTAAGAATCCTTATGGGCAGGCTATACTTTTCCACAAATCCCCTTGATATGTATGAATGCGATGCACCAGTATCAAAAAGAACGAGTGCAGTAAATGACTTAACCAAAAACTTACCGATTACTGCATCGGGCTGATCTTCAATCTCCTCCACATTAACGTGGTTCACCTGTCCCCTATTGAAAGGGTTCGGCTTCTTCCCAGAGCTTCCATTGCCATTTCCATTCTGGCCTTCGGGACATTCATTGGCATAATGTCCGGTCTTCGAACACTTGAACAGGTGACTTGACTCAGGTCTCTCTTGGTTGGGGTCGATGGGGTGGTCCGGTTCTGGCCGTTGCTTCCTCCATTCCCATTACCATTCTTGTGGCCATTATGGTTGTGCGAGCTACCTCCTCCATGGGTGTGCTGAAACTTAAATCCTGGTTTAGGGGTAAAACGGGGCTTCTGCTGGGCTCCAGAGTTATGCTTCCCATGTCCATACTTCCTCTTACGGTTCTCAATCTGTTGTTGCTTCCCTTCAATCATGATGGCACGATCTACCAACTCCTGGTAGTTGTTGAAATTTGCTACCATCAACTGCATGCTTAGCTCATCATTTAATCCTTTCAGAAACTTCTCCTGCTTAGCAGCATCCGTAGCAACGTCATCTGGGGCATAACGGGCTAGCTTACTAAACTCCTCCACATACTGGCCAACAGTCCTTCCTCCTTGGCGTAAGTTGCGAAACTCACGCTTCTTTATGGCCATAGCTCCTGTTGAAACATGGGCAGTGCGGAAAGCTTGCTGAAACTGATCCCATGTGACAGTGTCAACTGGGTAAGTGGCTGTGAAATTCTCCCACCATGCTGCCGCGGGTCCGTCAAGCTGGTGAGCGGCAAACTTCACTTTCTCACCATCCGTGCATCCTGCAGTGGTCAACTCCCTTCCTATCTTGCGGAGCCAATCGTCTGCTACTATTGGCTCGGTGCTACTGGAAAACACCGGCGGATTCAGCCTAAGGAAACGGGCTAAGTGGTCAACAGGTGGTGGTGGTGGTGGTGGGTTGTTGTTCTGTTGGTTCTGAACTAACATCTGCATCAATTGATTCTGCTGCTGGATTAACTGAGTGAGCTCCGGTGGAAATCCATTGTCACGTCTCGGAGGCATCTGAGGGTTTAGAAAAGACGAGATATAAGAATAGAGGGGGTCTAAAGGGAAAACACTACCCATATGCACATGAGCAAATGCACAGAAAATCACTTCAATCAATCAAACAAGGGCTTACAAACGGTCTAAAACTATCGCAAAAGTGCTCGACTATAATGTTTACATGGGGGAATACTACTACTATCTGGTGGTCATCTAGAAATTTGAACCGGTGGAAGACTCCATGATGTCTGCTCCAGCTTCGTCTTCAAAGTCGGGTTCACTTGGATCCGAATCGGTGTCGTCGATGATGATGTAGTTGTCCGGACATGTGACATACTCGTCGTCCTCCTGGGATGCTAACTTGCTCTTGAGTTCTTCAATCTCCTGCTTAAGATCGCAATTGTGCCTTGCTAGAGCTACGATCTCGTCCATGTAGTCCTTGCGTGTAGACTTCAGTTCTCCTTCTAGCTCGATGATCCTTGCCTTCGCATTCTTCAACTCTACCATATCATTGCACATCTGGTTCTCGTGGCGTCGAATGTGCTGGTTTAACTCCTGGATGAAAGATGCAATGGATCTATCCTTCTTGGTGCTGACTAACTCCCATTGTTCATCCCGGCGTCCGCAAATCTGGTAGATAGTGTCCTTGAGGTCTTCTTGGTAAACTTCTCCAATGCGTCCTATGGTGATATGAGCTGCCATGCTCCTTCCTAGACTCCAGGTTGGTGCATTGAAAACAATATCTATGGGCTTCGTGATTGGCACGAATGTTCTTCCCGGAACGTGAGCTTGAATCTTCCAGCGCTCCTCTTCAGGCAGAGTGGCGTTGAAGGTTCCCGTGAAGCTTGCTAATCCAATGTTCAGCTACTTGGTGACTTCCTTCAGGTGAAATCCAAATGGTGTGCCTTCATCCGGTTGAGCGTACTTAATCTTCGTGTGCGTCATCCTAATAGAGTAGAAAAGATGAGGAGTTAGAAAATGAGAAGAGAAGGGTGATCTATGGCTTTAACTTAGTGGTCGTGTCCTACAGTCAGCGTGTGCTCTGATACCATCTCTGTAGCGACCTGACCCGAATGGATCACGTCTACTATGCTACGGTGTCATCCCTGGATCAGTAATGCTGACACCACACAGTACATCGAGGTTTTATAGCAGAGTTGCAATCACACACTTATTACATCGATGGCTCAAAAAGAACTTATTACAATAAATATGGCTGAAGGCCATCTAATATCGATAACAGCGGAAGACTCGGAAGATAAATGGGTCCATCAACTCCAGCGGCATCACTGAGTATAGAACCACGACCTAAAACACCTCAATCGTCGTCTGAAAAGTCTGCAACATTAACGTTGCAGCCCGAAAACGGGTCAGCACATGGAATATGCTGG